>NW_028128574.1:0-79637 GCF_965231255.1 Vanellus vanellus | reverse complement strand
CTGCTGTGGCAGCAAAAGCTGGACGTTTGTCTTTTTTGCTCCGGAGGCTGCCGAAAGCGAAAACAGGTGCTTTTGAGGATGGAGTCCGCAGGAAAGCAGAGAGGGCCAAATTGTCTGTGGCATTTGTAGAGGTTCCAGGACGCAATAAGGACCAGAATTACTTTTCCCCGCTGGCACCTTTGCTGTGGCAGCAAAACCTGGACGTTTGTCTTTTTTGCTCCGGGGGCTGCCGAAAACGAAAACAGGTGCTTTTGAGCATGGTGTCCGCAGGAAAGCAGAGAGGGCCAAATTGTCTGTGGCATTTGAAAGGGTTCCAGGAGGCAGTGAGAACCAGCATTACTTTTCCCCGCTGGCACCTTTGCTGTGGCAACAAAAGCTGGACGTTTTTCTTCTTTGCTCCGGAGGTTGCCGAAAGCGAAAACAGGCGCTTTTGAGGATAGAGTCCGCAGGAAAGCAGAGAGGGCCAAATGGTCTGTGGCATTTGAAGGGGTTCCAGGAGGCAGTTAGAACCAGCATTACTTTTCCCCGCTGGCACATTTGCTGTGGCAGCAAAAGCTGGACGTTTGTCTTTTTTGCTCCGGAGGTTGCCAAAAGCGAAAACAGGTGCTTTTGAGGATGGAGTCCGCAGGAAAGCAGAGAGGGCCAAATGGTCTGGGGCATTTGAAGAGGTTCCAGGAGGCAGTGAGAACCAGCATTACTTTTCGCCGCTGGCACCTTTGCTGTGGCAGCAAAAGCTGGACGTTTGTCTTTTTTGCTCTGGAGGATGCCGAAAGCGAAAAAAGGTGCTTTTGAGGATAGAGTCCGCAGGAAAGCAGAGAAGGCCAAATGGTCTGGGGTCTTTGAAGGGGTTCCAGGACGCAATGAGGACCAGCATTACTTTTCCCCGCTGGCACCTTTGCTGTGGCAGCAAAACCTGGACGTTTGTCTTTTTTGCTCCGGAGGCTGCCGAAAGCGAAAACAGGTGCTTTTGAGGATGGAGTCCGCAGCAAAGCAGAGAGGGCCAAATTGTCTGGGGCATTTGAAAGAGTTCCAGGAGGCTGTGAGAACCAGCATTACTTTTCCCCGCTGGGACCTCTGCTGTGGCAGCAAAAGCTGGACGTTTGTCTTTTTTGCTCCGGAGGCTGCCGAAAGCGAAAACAGGTGCTTTTGAGGATGGAGTCCGCAGGAAAGCAGAGAGGGCCAAATTGTCTGGGGAATTTGAAAGAGTTCCAGGAGGGAGTGAGAACCAGCATTACTTTTCCCGGCTGGCACCTTTGCTGTGGCAGGAAAACCTGGACGTTTGTCTTTTTTGCTCCTGAGGCTGCCGAAAGCGAAAAAAGGTGCTTTTGAGGATGGAGTCCGCAGGAAAGCAGAGAGGGCCAAATTGTCTGTGGCATTTGAAAGGGTTCCAGGAGGCAGTGAGAACCAGCATTACTTTTCCCCGCTGGCACCTTTGCTGTGGCAGCAAAAGCTGGACGCTTGTCTTTTTACCACCGGAGGGCGCCGACAGTGAAAAAAGGCGCTTTTGAGGATAGAGTCCGCAGGAAAGCAGAGAGGGCCAAATGGTCTGGGGCATTTGAAGGGGTTCCAGGAGGCAGTGAGGACCAGCATTACTTTTCCCCGCTGGCACCTTTGCTGTGGCAGCAAAAGCTGGACGTTTGTCTTTTTTGCTCCGGAGGTTGCCGAAAGGGAAAACAGGTGCTTTTGAGGATGGAGTCCGCAGGAAAGCAGAGAGTGCCAAATTGTCTGTGGCATTTGAAGAGGGTCCAGGAGGCAGTGAGGACCAGCATTACTTTTCCCCGCTGGCACCTTTGCTGTGGCAGCAAAAGCTGGACGTTTGTCTTTTTTGCTCCGGAGGTTGCCGAAAGCGAAAACAGGTGCTTTTGAGGATGGAGTCCGTAGGAAAGCAGAGAGGGCCAAATAGTCTGTGGCATTTGAACGGGTTCTAGGAGGTAGTGAGAACCAGCATTACTTTTCGCCGCTGGCACCTTTGCTGTGGCAGCAAAAGCTGGACGTTTGTCTTTTTTGCTCTGGAGGCTGCCGAAAGCGAAAACAGGTGCTTTTGAGGATGGAGTCCGCAGGAAAGCAGAGAGGTCCAAATGGTCTGGGGCATTTGAAAGGGTTCCAGGAGGCAGTGAGAACCAGCATTACTTTTGCCCGCTGGCACCTCTGCTGTGGCAGCAATAGCTGGACGTTTGTCTTTTTTGCTCCGGAGGCTGCCGAAAGCGAAAACAGGTGCTTTTGAGGATGGAGTCCGCAGGAAAGCAGAGAGGGCCAAATTGTCTGGGGCATTTGAAAGGGTTCCAGGAGGCAGTGAGAACCAGCATTACTATTCCCCGCTGGCACCTTTGCTGTGGCAGGAAAACCTGGACGTTTGTCTTTTTTGCTCCGGAGGTTGCCGAAAGCGAAAACAGGTGCTTTTGAGGATGGAGTCCGCAGGAAAGTAGAGAGGGCCAAATTGTCTGTGGCATTTGAAAGGGTTCCAGGAGGCAGTGAGAACCAGCATTACTTTTCCCCGCTGGCACCTTTGCTGTGGCAGCAAAAGCTGGACGTTTGTCTTTTTTGCTCCTGAGGTTGCCGAAAGCGAAAACAGGTGCTTTTGAGGATGGAGTCCGCAGGAAAGCAGAGAGGGCCAAATTGTCTGGGGCATTTGAAAGAGTTCCAGGAGGCAGTGAGAACCAGCATTACTTTTCCCCGCTGGCACCTCTGCTGTGGCAGCAAAACCTGGACGTTTGTCTTTTTTGCTCCGGAGGCTGCCGAAAGCGAAAACAGGTGCTTTTGAGGATGGAGTCCTCAGGAAAGCAGAGAGGGCCAAATTGTCTGTGGCATTTGAAAGAGTTCCAGGAGGCAGTGAGAACCAGCATTACTTTTCCCCGCTAGCACCTTTGCTGTGGCAGCAAAAGCTGGACGTTTGTCTTTTTTGCTCCTGAGGCTGCCGAAAGCGAAAACAGGTGCTTTTGAGGATGGAGTCCGCAGGAAAGCAGAGAGGGCCAAATTGTCTGGGGCATTTGAAAGGGTTCCAGGAGGCAGTGAGAACCAGCATTACTTTTGCCCGCTGGCACCCTTGCTGTGGCAGGAAAACCTGGACGTTTGTCTTTTTTGCTCCTGAGGTTGCCGAAAGCGAAAACAGGTGCTTTTGAGGATGGAGTCCGCAGGAAAGCAGAGAGGGCCAAATTGTCTGTGGCATTTGAAGAGGTTCCAGGAGGCAATGAGGACCAGCATTACTTTTCCCCGCTGGCACCTTTGCTGTGGCAGCAAAAGCTGGACGTTTGTCTTTTTTGCTCCTGAGGTTGCCGAAAGCGAAAACAGGTGCTTTTGAGGATGGAGTCCGCAGGAAAGCAGAGAGGGCCAAATTGTCTGTGGCATTTGAAGAGGTTCCAGGAGGCAATGAGGACCAGCATTACTTTTCCCCGCTGGCACCTTTGCTGTGGCAGCAAAAGCTGGACGTTTGTCTTTTTTGCTCCGGAGGCTGCCGAAAGCGAAAACAGGTGCTTTTGAGGATGGAGTCCGCAGGAAAGCAGAGAGGGCCAAATAGTCTGTGGCATTTGAAAGGGTTCCAGGAGGCAGTGAGAACCAGCATTACTTTTCCCGGCTGGCACCTTTGCTGTGGCAGCAAAAGCTGGACGTTTGTCTTTTTTGCTCCGGAGGCTGCCGAAAGCGAAAACAGGTGCTTTTGAGGATGGAGTCCGCAGGAAAGCAGAGAGGGCCAAATTGTCTGTGGCATTTGTAGAGGTTCCAGGACGCAATAAGGACCAGCATTACTTTTCCCCGCTGGCACCTTTGCTGTGGCAGCAAAACCTGGACGTTTGTCTTTTTTGCTCCGGAGGCTGCCGAAAGCGAAAACAGGTGCTTTTGAGCATGGTGTCCGCAGGAAAGCAGAGAGGGCCAAATTGTCTGTGGCATTTGAAAGGGTTCCAGGAGGCAGTGAGAACCAGCATTACTTTTCCCCGCTGGCACCTTTGCTGTGGCAGCAAAAGCTGGACGTTTGTCTTTTTTGCTCCGGAGGCTGCCGAAAGCGAAAACAGGTGCTTTTGAGGATGGAGTCCGCAGGAAAGCAGAGAGGGCCAAATTGTCTGGGGAATTTGAAAGAGTTCCAGGAGGGAGTGAGAACCAGCATTACTTTTCCCGGCTGGCACCTTTGCTGTGGCAGGAAAACCTGGACGTTTGTCTTTTTTGCTCCTGAGGCTGCCGAAAGCGAAAAAAGGTGCTTTTGAGGATGGAGTCCGCAGGAAAGCAGAGAGGGCCAAATTGTCTGTGGCATTTGAAAGGGTTCCAGGAGGCAGTGAGAACCAGCATTACTTTTCCCCGCTGGCACCTTTGCTGTGGCAGCAAAAGCTGGACGCTTGTCTTTTTTGCTCTGGAGGATGCCGAAAGCGAAAAAAGGTGCTTTTGAGGATAGAGTCTGCAGGAAAGCAGAGAAGGCCAAATGGTCTGGGGCATTTGAAGGGGTTCCAGGACGCAATGAGGACCAGCATTACTTTTCCCCGCTGGCACCTTTGCTGTGGCAGCAAAACCTGGACGTTTGTCTTTTTTGCTCCGGAGGCTGCCGAAAGCGAAAACAGGTGCTTTTGAGGATGGAGTCCGCAGGAAAGCAGAGAGGGCCAAATTGTCTGGGGCATTTGAAAGAGTTCCAGGAGGCAGTGAGAACCAGCATTACTTTTCCCCGCTGGGACCTCTGCTGTGGCAGCAATAGCTGGACGTTTGTCTTTTTTGCTCCGGAGGCTGCCGAAAGCGAAAACAGGTGCTTTTGAGGATGGAGTCCGCAGGAAAGCAGAGAGGGCCAAATTGTCTGGGGAATTTGAAAGAGTTCCAGGAGGGAGTGAGAACCAGCATTACTTTTCGCCGCTGGCACCTTTGCTGTGGCAGGAAAACCTGGACGTTTGTCTTTTTTGCTCCTGAGGCTGCCGAAAGTGAAAACAGGTGCTTTTGAGGATGGAGTCCGCAGGAAAGCAGAGAGGGCCAAATTGTCTGTGGCATTTGAAAGGGTTCCAGGAGGCAGTGAGAACCAGCATTACTTTTCCCCGCTGGCACCTTTGCTGTGGCAGCAAAAGCTGGACGCTTGTCTTTTTACCACCGGAGGGCGCCGACAGTGAAAAAAGGCGCTTTTGAGGATAGAGTCCGCAGGAAAGCAGAGAGGGCCAAATGGTCTGGGGCATTTGAAGGGGTTCCAGGAGGCAGTGAGGACCAGCATTACTTTTCCCCGCTGGCACCTTTGCTGTGGCAGCAAAAGCTGGACGTTTGTCTTTTTTTCTCCGGAGGTTGCCGAAAGGGAAAACAGGTGCTTTTGAGGATGGAGTCCGCAGGAAAGCAGAGAGGGCCAAATTGTCTGTGGCATTTGAAGAGGTTCCAGGAGGCAGTGAGAACCAGCATTACTTTTCGCCGCTGGCACCTTTGCTGTGGCAGCAAAAGCTGGACGTTTGTCTTTTTTGCTCTGGAGGATGCCGAAAGCGAAAAAAGGTGCTTTTGAGGATAGAGTCCGCAGGAAAGCAGAGAAGGCCAAATGGTCTGTGGCATTTGAAGGGGTTCCAGGAGGCAGTGAGGACCAGCATTACTTTTCCCCGCTGGCACCTTTGCTGTGGCAGCAAAACCTGGACCTTTGTCTTTTTTGCTCCTGAGGCTGCCGAAAGCGAAAAAAGGTGCTTTTGAGGATGGAGTCCGCAGGAAAGCAGAGAGGGCCAAATTGTCTGAGGCATTTGAAATGGTTCCAGGAGGCAGTGAGAACCAGCATTACTTTTCCCCGCTGGCACCTTTGCTGTGGCAGCAAAAGCTGGACGTTTGTCTTTTTTGCTCCGGAGGCTGCCGAAAGCGAAAACAGGTGCTTTTGAGGATGGAGTCCGCAGGAAAGCAGAGAGGGCCAAATTGTCTGGGGCATTTGAAAGAGTTCCAGGAGGCAGTGAGAACCAGCATTACTTTTCCCCGCTGGCACCTTTGCTGTGGCAGCAAAAGCTGGACGTTTGTCTTTTTACCACCGGAGGGCGCCGAAAGTGAAAAAAGGCGCTTTTGAGGATAGAGTCCGCAGGAAAGCAGAGAGGGCCAAATGGTCTGTGGCATTTGAAGGGGTTCCAGGAGGCAGTGAGGACCAGCATTACTTTTCGCCGCTGGCACCTTTGCTGTGGCAGCAAAAGCTGGACGTTTGTCTTTTTTGCTCCGGAGGCTGCCGAAAGCGAAAACAGGTGCTTTTGAGGATGGAGTCCGCAGGAAAGCAGAGAGTGCCAAATTGTCTGTGGCATTTGAAGAGGTTCCAGGAGGCAATGAGGACCAGCATCACTTTTCCCCGCTGGCACCTTTGCTGTGGCAGCAAAAGCTGGACGTTTGTCTTTTTACCACCGGAGGGCGCCGAAAGTGAAAAAAGGCGCTTTTGAGGATAGAGTCCGCAGGAAAGCAGAGAGGGCCAAATGGTCTGTGGCATTTGAAGGGGTTCCAGGAGGCAGTTAGAACCAGCATTACTTTTCCCCGCTGGCACCTTTGCTGTGGCAGCAAATGCTGGACGTTTGTCTTTTTTGCTCCGGAGGCTGCCGAAAGCGAAAACAGGTGCTTTTGAGGATGGAGTCCGCAGCAAAGCAGAGAGGGCCAAATTGTCTGGGGCATTTGAAAGAGTTCCAGGAGGCAGTGAGAACCAGCATTACTTTTCTTGGCTGGCACCTTTGCTGTGGCAGCAAAAGCTGGACGTTTGTCTTTTTTGCTCCTGAGGATGCCGAAAGCGAAAACAGGTGCTTTTGAGGATGGAGTCCGCAGGAAAGCAGAGAGGGCCAAATTGTCTGTGGCATTTGAAAGAGTTCCAGGAGGCAGTGAGAACCAGCATTACTTTTCCCCGCTGGCACCTTTGCTGTGGCAGCAAAAGCTGGACGTTTGTCTTTTTTGCTCCGGAGGCTGCCGAAAGCGAAAACAGGTGCTTTTGAGGATGGAGTCCGCAGGAAAGCAGAGAGGGCCAAATTGTCTGTGGCATTTGAAGAGGTTCCAGGAGGCAGTGAGAACCAGCATTACTTTTCCCGGCTGGCACCTTTGCTGTGGCAGCAAAACCTGGACGTTTGTCTTTTTTGCACCGGAGGTTGCCGAAAGCGAAAACAGGTGCTTTTGAGGATGGAGTCCGCAGGAAAGCAGAGAGGGCCAAATTGTCTGGGGCATTTGAAAGATTCCAGGAGGCAGTGAGAACCAGCATTACTTTTCCCCGCTGGCACCTTTGCTGTGGCAGCAAAGGTGGACGCTTGTCTTTTTACCACCGGAGGGCGCTGACAGTGAAAAAAGGCGCTTTTCAGGATAGAGTCCGCAGGAAAGCAGAGAGGGCCAAATGGTCTGGGGCATTTGAAGGGGTTCCAGGAGGCAGTGAGGACCAGCATTACTTTTCCCCGCTGGCACCTTTGCTGTGGCAGCAAAAGCTGGACGTTTGTCTTTTTTGCTCCGGAGGTTGCCGAAAGGGAAAACAGGTGCTTTTGAGGATGGAGTCCGCAGGAAAGCAGAGAGGGCCAAATTGTCTGTGGCATTTGAAGAGGTTCCAGGAGGCAGTGAGAACCAGCATTACTTTTCGCCGCTGGCACCTTTGCTGTGGCAGCAAAAGCTGGACGTTTGTCTTTTTTGCTCCGGAGGATGCCGAAAGCGAAAACAGGTGCTTTTGAGGATGGAGTCCGCAGGAAAGCAGAGAGGGCCAAATTGTCTGGGGCATTTGAAAGAGTTCCAGGAGGCAGTGAGAACCAGCATTACTTTTCCCCGCTGGGACCTCTGCTGTGGCAGCAAAAGCTGGACGTTTGTCTTTTTTGCTCCTGAGGATGCCGAAAGCGAAAACAGGTGCTTTTGAGGATGGAGTCCGCAGGAAAGCAGAGAGGGCTAAATTGTCTGGGGCATTTGAAAGACTTCCAGGAGGCAGTGAGAACCAGCATTACTTTTCCCGGCTGGCACCTTTGCTGTGGCAGCAAAACCTGGACCTTTGTCTTTTTTGCTCCTGAGGCTGCCGAAAGCGAAAAAAGGTGCTTTTGAGGATGGAGTCCGCAGGAAAGCAGAGAGGGCCAAATTGTCTGAGGCATTTGAAAGGGTTCCAGGAGGCAGTGAGAACCAGCATTACTTTTCCCCGCTGGCACCTTTGCTGTGGCAGCAAAAGCTGGACGTTTGTCTTTTTTGCTCCGGAGGTTGCCAAAAGCGAAAACAGGTGCTTTTGAGGATGGAGTCCGCAGGAAAGCAGAAAGGGCCAAATTGTCTGTGGCATTTGAAAGGGTTACAGGAGGCAGTGAGAACCAGCATCACTTTTCCCCGCTGGCTCCTTTGCTGTGGCAGCAAAACCTGGACATTTGTCTTTTTTGCTCCGGAGGCTGCCGAAAGCGAAAACAGGTGCTTTTGAGGATGGAGTCCGCAGGAAAGCAGAGAGGGCCAAATTGTCTGGGGCATTTGAAAGAGTTCCAGGAGGCAGTGAGAACCAGCATTACTTTTCCCCGCTGGCACCTTTGCTGTGGCAGCAAAAGCTGGACGCTTGTCTTTTTACCACCGGAGGGCGCCGACAGTGAAAAAAGGCGCTTTTGAGGATAGAGTCCGCAGGAAAGCAGAGAGGGCCAAATGGTCTGGGGCATTTGAAGGGGTTCCAGGAGGCAGTGAGGACCAGCATTACTTTTCCCCGCTGGCACCTTTGCTGTGGCAGCAAAAGCTGGACGTTTGTCTTTTTTGCTCCGGAGGTTGCCGAAAGGGAAAACAGGTGCTTTTGAGGATGGAGTCCGCAGGAAAGCAGAGAGTGCCAAATTGTCTGTGGCATTTGAAGAGGGTCCAGGAGGCAGTGAGGACCAGCATTACTTTTCCCCGCTGGCACCTTTGCTGTGGCAGCAAAAGCTGGACGTTTGTCTTTTTTGCTCCGGAGGTTGCCGAAAGCGAAAACAGGTGCTTTTGAGGATGGAGTCCGTAGGAAAGCAGAGAGGGCCAAATAGTCTGTGGCATTTGAACGGGTTCTAGGAGGTAGTGAGAACCAGCATTACTTTTCGCCGCTGGCACCTTTGCTGTGGCAGCAAAAGCTGGACGTTTGTCTTTTTTGCTCTGGAGGCTGCCGAAAGCGAAAACAGGTGCTTTTGAGGATGGAGTCCGCAGGAAAGCAGAGAGGTCCAAATGGTCTGGGGCATTTGAAAGGGTTCCAGGAGGCAGTGAGAACCAGCATTACTTTTGCCCGCTGGCACCTCTGCTGTGGCAGCAATAGCTGGACGTTTGTCTTTTTTGCTCCGGAGGCTGCCGAAAGCGAAAACAGGTGCTTTTGAGGATGGAGTCCGCAGGAAAGCAGAGAGGGCCAAATTGTCTGGGGCATTTGAAAGGGTTCCAGGAGGCAGTGAGAACCAGCATTACTTTTCCCCGCTGGCACCTTTGCTGTGGCAGGAAAACCTGGACGTTTGTCTTTTTTGCTCCGGAGGTTGCCGAAAGCGAAAACAGGTGCTTTTGAGGATGGAGTCCGCAGGAAAGTAGAGAGGGCCAAATTGTCTGTGGCATTTGAAAGGGTTCCAGGAGGCAGTGAGAACCAGCATTACTTTTCCCCGCTGGCACCTTTGCTGTGGCAGCAAAAGCTGGACGTTTGTCTTTTTTGCTCCTGAGGTTGCCGAAAGCGAAAACAGGTGCTTTTGAGGATGGAGTCCGCAGGAAAGCAGAGAGGGCCAAATTGTCTGGGGCATTTGAAAGAGTTCCAGGAGGCAGTGAGAACCAGCATTACTTTTCCCCGCTGGCACCTCTGCTGTGGCAGCAAAACCTGGACGTTTGTCTTTTTTGCTCCTGAGGCTGCCGAAAGCGAAAACAGGTGCTTTTGAGGATGGAGTCCTCAGGAAAGCAGAGAGGGCCAAATTGTCTGTGGCATTTGAAAGAGTTCCAGGAGGCAGTGAGAACCAGCATTACTTTTCCCCGCTAGCACCTTTGCTGTGGCAGCAAAAGCTGGACGTTTGTCTTTTTTGCTCCTGAGGCTGCCGAAAGCGAAAACAGGTGCTTTTGAGGATGGAGTCCGCAGGAAAGCAGAGAGGGCCAAATTGTCTGGGGCATTTGAAAGGGTTCCAGGAGGCAGTGAGAACCAGCATTACTTTTGCCCGCTGGCACCCTTGCTGTGGCAGGAAAACCTGGACGTTTGTCTTTTTTGCTCCTGAGGTTGCCGAAAGCGAAAACAGGTGCTTTTGAGGATGGAGTCCGCAGGAAAGCAGAGAGGGCCAAATTGTCTGTGGCATTTGAAGAGGTTCCAGGAGGCAATGAGGACCAGCATTACTTTTCCCCGCTGGCACCTTTGCTGTGGCAGCAAAAGCTGGACGTTTGTCTTTTTTGCTCCTGAGGTTGCCGAAAGCGAAAACAGGTGCTTTTGAGGATGGAGTCCGCAGGAAAGCAGAGAGGGCCAAATTGTCTGTGGCATTTGAAGAGGTTCCAGGAGGCAATGAGGACCAGCATTACTTTTCCCCGCTGGCACCTTTGCTGTGGCAGCAAAAGCTGGACGTTTGTCTTTTTTGCTCCGGAGGCTGCCGAAAGCGAAAACAGGTGCTTTTGAGGATGGAGTCCGCAGGAAAGCAGAGAGGGCCAAATAGTCTGTGGCATTTGAAAGGGTTCCAGGAGGCAGTGAGAACCAGCATTACTTTTCCCGGCTGGCACCTTTGCTGTGGCAGCAAAAGCTGGACGTTTGTCTTTTTTGCTCCGGAGGCTGCCGAAAGCGAAAACAGGTGCTTTTGAGGATGGAGTCCGCAGGAAAGCAGAGAGGGCCAAATTGTCTGTGGCATTTGTAGAGGTTCCAGGACGCAATAAGGACCAGCATTACTTTTCCCCGCTGGCACCTTTGCTGTGGCAGCAAAACCTGGACGTTTGTCTTTTTTGCTCCGGAGGCTGCCGAAAGCGAAAACAGGTGCTTTTGAGCATGGTGTCCGCAGGAAAGCAGAGAGGGCCAAATTGTCTGTGGCATTTGAAAGGGTTCCAGGAGGCAGTGAGAACCAGCATTACTTTTCCCCGCTGGCACCTTTGCTGTGGCAGCAAAAGCTGGACGTTTGTCTTTTTTGCTCCGGAGGCTGCCGAAAGCGAAAACAGGTGCTTTTGAGGATGGAGTCCGCAGGAAAGCAGAGAGGGCCAAATTGTCTGGGGAATTTGAAAGAGTTCCAGGAGGGAGTGAGAACCAGCATTACTTTTCCCGGCTGGCACCTTTGCTGTGGCAGGAAAACCTGGACGTTTGTCTTTTTTGCTCCTGAGGCTGCCGAAAGCGAAAAAAGGTGCTTTTGAGGATGGAGTCCGCAGGAAAGCAGAGAGGGCCAAATTGTCTGTGGCAT
This sequence comes from Vanellus vanellus, assembly GCF_965231255.1. Classification (NCBI taxonomy): domain Eukaryota; kingdom Metazoa; phylum Chordata; class Aves; order Charadriiformes; family Charadriidae; genus Vanellus; species Vanellus vanellus. The sequence goes on along the minus strand of NW_028128574.1, from coordinate 68,418 downwards.
TTGAAAGGGTTCCAGGAGGCAGTGAGAACCAGCATTACTTTTCCCCGCTGGCACCTTTGCTGTGGCAGCAAAAGCTGGACGCTTGTCTTTTTTGCTCTGGAGGATGCCGAAAGCGAAAAAAGGTGCTTTTGAGGATAGAGTCTGCAGGAAAGCAGAGAAGGCCAAATGGTCTGGGGCATTTGAAGGGGTTCCAGGACGCAATGAGGACCAGCATTACTTTTCCCCGCTGGCACCTTTGCTGTGGCAGCAAAAGCTGGACGTTTGTCTTTTTTGCTCCGGAGGCTGCCGAAAGCGAAAACAGGTGCTTTTGAGGATGGAGTCCGCAGGAAAGCAGAGAGGGCCAAATTGTCTGGGGCATTTGAAAGAGTTCCAGGAGGCAGTGAGAACCAGCATTACTTTTCCCCGCTGGGACCTCTGCTGTGGCAGCAATAGCTGGACGTTTGTCTTTTTTGCTCCGGAGGCTGCCGAAAGCGAAAACAGGTGCTTTTGAGGATGGAGTCCGCAGGAAAGCAGAGAGGGCCAAATTGTCTGGGGAATTTGAAAGAGTTCCAGGAGGGAGTGAGAACCAGCATTACTTTTCGCCGCTGGCACCTTTGCTGTGGCAGGAAAACCTGGACGTTTGTCTTTTTTGCTCCTGAGGCTGCCGAAAGTGAAAACAGGTGCTTTTGAGGATGGAGTCCGCAGGAAAGCAGAGAGGGCCAAATTGTCTGTGGCATTTGAAAGGGTTCCAGGAGGCAGTGAGAACCAGCATTACTTTTCCCCGCTGGCACCTTTGCTGTGGCAGCAAAAGCTGGACGCTTGTCTTTTTACCACCGGAGGGCGCCGACAGTGAAAAAAGGCGCTTTTGAGGATAGAGTCCGCAGGAAAGCAGAGAGGGCCAAATGGTCTGGGGCATTTGAAGGGGTTCCAGGAGGCAGTGAGAACCAGCATTACTTTTCCCCGCTGGCACCTTTGCTGTGGCAGCAAAAGCTGGACGTTTGTCTTTTTTGCTCCGGAGGTTGCCGAAAGGGAAAACAGGTGCTTTTGAGGATGGAGTCCGCAGGAAAGCAGAGAGGGCCAAATTGTCTGTGGCATTTGAAGAGGTTCCAGGAGGCAGTGAGAACCAGCATTACTTTTCGCCGCTGGCACCTTTGCTGTGGCAGCAAAAGCTGGACGTTTGTCTTTTTTGCTCTGGAGGATGCCGAAAGCGAAAAAAGGTGCTTTTGAGGATAGAGTCCGCAGGAAAGCAGAGAAGGCCAAATGGTCTGTGGCATTTGAAGGGGTTCCAGGAGGCAGTGAGGACCAGCATTACTTTTCCCCGCTGGCACCTTTGCTGTGGCAGCAAAACCTGGACCTTTGTCTTTTTTGCTCCTGAGGCTGCCGAAAGCGAAAAAAGGTGCTTTTGAGGATGGAGTCCGCAGGAAAGCAGAGAGGGCCAAATTGTCTGAGGCATTTGAAATGGTTCCAGGAGGCAGTGAGAACCAGCATTACTTTTCCCCGCTGGCACCTTTGCTGTGGCAGCAAAACCTGGACATTTGTCTTTCTTGCTCCGGAGGCTGCCGAAAGCGAAAACAGGTGCTTTTGAGGATGGAGTCCGCAGGAAAGCAGAGAGGGCCAAATTGTCTGGGGCATTTGAAAGAGTTCCAGGAGGCAGTGAGAACCAGCATTACTTTTCCCCGCTGGCACCTTTGCTGTGGCAGCAAAAGCTGGACGTTTGTCTTTTTACCACCGGAGGGCGCCGAAAGTGAAAAAAGGCGCTTTTGAGGATAGAGTCCGCAGGAAAGCAGAGAGGGCCAAATGGTCTGTGGCATTTGAAGGGGTTCCAGGAGGCAGTGAGGACCAGCATTACTTTTCGCCGCTGGCACCTTTGCTGTGGCAGCAAAACCTGGACGTTTGTCTTTTTTGCTCCGGAGGCTGCCGAAAGCGAAAACAGGTGCTTTTGAGGATGGAGTCCGCAGGAAAGCAGAGAGGGCCAAATTGTCTGGGGCATTTGAAGAGGTTCCAGGAGGCAATGAGGACCAGCATCACTTTTCCCCGCTGGCACCTTTGCTGTGGCAGCAAAAGCTGGACGTTTGTCTTTTTACCACCGGAGGGCGCCGAAAGTGAAAAAAGGCGCTTTTGAGGATAGAGTCCGCAGGAAAGCAGAGAGGGCCAAATGGTCTGTGGCATTTGAAGGGGTTCCAGGAGGCAGTTAGAACCAGCATTACTTTTCCCCGCTGGCACCTTTGCTGTGGCAGCAAATGCTGGACGTTTGTCTTTTTTGCTCCGGAGGCTGCCGAAAGCGAAAACAGGTGCTTTTGAGGATGGAGTCCGCAGGAAAGCAGAGAGGGCCAAATTGTCTGTGGCATTTGAAAGAGTTCCAGGAGGCAGTGAGAACCAGCATTACTTTTCTTGGCTGGCACCTTTGCTGTGGCAGCAAAAGCTGGACGTTTGTCTTTTTTGCTCCTGAGGATGCCGAAAGCGAAAACAGGTGCTTTTGAGGATGGAGTCCGCAGGAAAGCAGAGAGGGCCAAATTGTCTGTGGCATTTGAAAGAGTTCCAGGAGGCAGTGAGAACCAGCATTACTTTTCCCCGCTGGCACCTTTGCTGTGGCAGCAAAACCTGGACGTTTGTCTTTTTTGCTCCGGAGGCTGCCGAAAGCGAAAACAGGTGCTTTTGAGGATGGAGTCCGCAGGAAAGCAGAGAGGGCCAAATTGTCTGTGGCATTTGAAGAGGTTCCAGGAGGCAGTGAGAACCAGCATTACTTTTCCCGGCTGGCACCTTTGCTGTGGCAGCAAAACCTGGACGTTTGTCTTTTTTGCACCGGAGGTTGCCGAAAGCGAAAACAGGTGCTTTTGAGGATGGAGTCCGCAGGAAAGCAGAGAGGGCCAAATTGTCTGGGGCATTTGAAAGATTCCAGGAGGCAGTGAGAACCAGCATTACTTTTCCCCGCTGGCACCTTTGCTGTGGCAGCAAAGGTGGACGCTTGTCTTTTTACCACCGGAGGGCGCCGACAGTGAAAAAAGGCGCTTTTGAGGATAGAGTCCGCAGGAAAGCAGAGAGGGCCAAATGGTCTGGGGCATTTGAAGGGGTTCCAGGAGGCAGTGAGGACCAGCATTACTTTTCCCCGCTGGCACCTTTGCTGTGGCAGCAAAAGCTGGACGTTTGTCTTTTTTGCTCCGGAGGTTGCCGAAAGGGAAAACAGGTGCTTTTGAGGATGGAGTCCGCAGGAAAGCAGAGAGGGCCAAATTGTCTGTGGCATTTGAAGAGGTTCCAGGAGGCAGTGAGAACCAGCATTACTTTTCGCCGCTGGCACCTTTGCTGTGGCAGCAAAAGCTGGACGTTTGTCTTTTTTGCTCCGGAGGATGCCGAAAGCGAAAACAGGTGCTTTTGAGGATGGAGTCCGCAGGAAAGCAGAGAGGGCCAAATTGTCTGGGGCATTTGAAAGAGTTCCAGGAGGCAGTGAGAACCAGCATTACTTTTCCCCGCTGGGACCTCTGCTGTGGCAGCAAAAGCTGGACGTTTGTCTTTTTTGCTCCTGAGGATGCCGAAAGCGAAAACAGGTGCTTTTGAGGATGGAGTCCGCAGGAAAGCAGAGAGGGCTAAATTGTCTGGGGCATTTGAAAGACTTCCAGGAGGCAGTGAGAACCAGCATTACTTTTCCCGGCTGGCACCTTTGCTGTGGCAGCAAAACCTGGACCTTTGTCTTTTTTGCTCCTGAGGCTGCCGAAAGCGAAAAAAGGTGCTTTTGAGGATGGAGTCCGCAGGAAAGCAGAGAGGGCCAAATTGTCTGAGGCATTTGAAAGGGTTCCAGGAGGCAGTGAGAACCAGCATTACTTTTCCCCGCTGGCACCTTTGCTGTGGCAGCAAAAGCTGGACGTTTGTCTTTTTTGCTCCGGAGGTTGCCAAAAGCGAAAACAGGTGCTTTTGAGGATGGAGTCCGCAGGAAAGCAGAAAGGGCCAAATTGTCTGTGGCATTTGAAAGGGTTACAGGAGGCAGTGAGAACCAGCATCACTTTTCCCCGCTGGCTCCTTTGCTGTGGCAGCAAAACCTGGACATTTGTCTTTTTTGCTCCGGAGGCTGCCGAAAGCGAAAACAGGTGCTTTTGAGGATGGAGTCCGCAGGAAAGCAGAGAGGGCCAAATTGTCTGGGGCATTTGAAAGAGTTCCAGGAGGCAGTGAGAACCAGCATTACTTTTCCCCGCTGGCACCTTTGCTGTGGCAGCAAAAGCTGGACGTTTGTCTTTTTACCACCGGAGGGCGCCGAAAGTGAAAAAAGGCGCTTTTGAGGATAGAGTCCGCAGGAAAGCAGAGAGGGCCAAATGGTCTGTGGCATTTGAAGGGGTTCCAGGAGGCAGTGAGGACCAGCATTACTTTTCCCCGCTGGCACCTTTGCTGTGGCAGCAAAAGCTGGATGTTTGTCTTTTTTGCTCCGGAGGCTGCCGAAAGCGAAAACAGGTGCTTTTGAGGATGGAGTCCACAGGAAAGCAGAGAGTGCCAAATTGTCTGTGGCATTTGAAGAGGTTCCAGGAGGCAATGAGGACCAGCATCACTTTTCCCCGCTGGCACCTTTGCTGTGGCAGCAAAAGCTGGACGTTTGTCTTTTTACCATCGGAGGGCGCAGAAAGTGAAAAAAGGCGCTTTTGAGGATAGAGTCCGCAGGAAAGCAGAGAGGGCCAAATGGTCTGTGGCATTGGAAGGGGTTCCAGGAGGCAGTTAGAACCAGCATTACTTTTCCCCGCTGGCACCTTTGCTGTGGCAGCAAATGCTGGACGTTTGTCTTTTTTGCTCCGGAGGCTGCCGAAAGCGAAAACAGGTGCTTTTGAGGATGGAGTCCGCAGGAAAGCAGAGAGGGCCAAATTGTCTGGGGCATTTGAAAGAGTTCCAGGAGGCAGTGAGAACCAGCATTACTTTTCCCAGCTGGCACCTTTGCTGTGGCAGCAAAAGCTGGACGTTTGTCTTTTTTGCTCCGGAGGCTGCCGAAAGCGAAAACAGGTGCTTTTGAGGATGGAGTCCGCAGGAAAGCAGAGAGGGCCAAATTGTCTGTGGCATTTGAAGAGGTTCAAGGAGGCAGTGAGAATCAGCATTACTTTTCCCCGCTGGCACCTTTGCTGTGGCAGCAAAACCTGGACGTTTGTCTTTTTTGCTCCGGAGGTTGCCGAAAGCGAAAACAGGTGCTTTTGAGGATGGAGTCCGCAGGAAAGCAGAGAGGGCCAAATTGTCTGGGGCATTTGAAAGAGTTCCAGGAGGCAGTGAGAACCAGCATTACTTTTCCCCGCTGGCACCTTTGCTGTGGCAGCAAAACCTGGACGTTTGTCTTTTTTGCTCCGGAGTCTGCTGAAAGCGAAAACAGGTGCTTTTGAGGATGGAGTCCGCAGGAAAGCAGAGAGGGCCAAATTGTCTGAGGCATTTGAAAGGGTTCCAGGAGGCAGTGAGAACCAGCATTACTTTTCCCCGCTGGCACCTTTGCTGTGGCAGCAAAACCTGGACATTTGTCTTTTTTGCTCCGGAGGCTGCCGAAAGCGAAAACAGGTGCTTTTGAGGATGGAGTCCGCAGGAAAGCAGAGAGGGCCAAATTGTCTGTGGCATTTGAAGAGGTTCAAGGAGGCAGTGAGAATCAGCATTACTTTTCCCCGCTGGCACCTTTGCTGTGGCAGCAAAACCTGGACGTTTGTCTTTTTTGCTCCGGAGGCTGCCAAAAGCGAAAACAGGTGCTTTTGAGGATGGAGTCCGCAGGAAAGCAGAGAGGGCCAAATTGTCTGTGGCATTTGAAGAGGTTCAAGGAGGCAGTGAGAATCAGCATTACTTTTCCCCGCTGGCACCTTTGCTGTGGCAGCAAAACCTGGACGTTTGTCTTTTTTGCTCCGGAGGTTGCCGAAAGCGAAAACAGGTGCTTTTGAGGATGGAGTCCGCAGGAAAGCAGAGAGGGCCAAATTGTCTGGGGCATTTGAAAGAGTTCCAGGAGGCAGTGAGAACCAGCATTACTTTTCCCCGCTGGCACCTTTGCTGTGGCAGCAAAAGCTGGACGTTTGTCTTTTTACCACCGGAGGGCGCCGAAAGTGAAAAAAGGCGCTTTTGAGGATAGAGTCCGCAGGAAAGCAGAGAGGGCCAAATGGTCTGTGGCATTTGAAGGGGTTCCAGGAGGCAGTGAGGACCAGCATTACTTTTCGCCGCTGGCACCTTTGCTGTGGCAGCAAAAGCTGGACGTTTGTCTTTTTTGCTCCGGAGGCTGCCGAAAGCGAAAACAGGTGCTTTTGAGGATGGAGTCCGCAGGAAAGCAGAGAGGGCCAAATTGTCTGTGGCATTTGAAGAGGTTCAAGGAGGCAGTGAGAATCAGCATTACTTTTCCCCGCTGGCACCTTTGCTGTGGCAGCAAAACCTGGACGTTTGTCTTTTTTGCTCCGGAGGTTGCCGAAAGCGAAAACAGGTGCTTTTGAGGATGGAGTCCGCAGGAAAGCAGAGAGGGCCAAATTGTCTGGGGCATTTGAAAGAGTTCCAGGAGGCAGTGAGAACCAGCATTACTTTTCCCCGCTGGCACCTTTGCTGTGGCAGCAAAACCTGGACGTTTGTCTTTTTTGCTCCGGAGTCTGCTGAAAGCGAAAACAGGTGCTTTTGAGGATGGAGTCCGCAGGAAAGCAGAGAGGGCCAAATTGTCTGGGGCATTTGAAAGATTCCAGGAGGCAGTGAGAACCAGCATTACTTTTCCCCGCTGGCACCTTTGCTGTGGCAGCAAAAGCTGGACGTTTGTCTTTTTTGCTCCGGAGGCTGCCGAAAGCGAAAACAGGTGCTTTTGAGGATGGAGTCCGCAGGAAAGCAGAGAGGGCCAAATTGTCTGGGGCATTTGAAAGGGTTCCAGGAGGCAATGAGGACCAGCATTACTTTTCCCCGCTCGCACCTTTGCTGTGGCAGGAAAACCTGGACGTTTGTCTTTTTTGCTCCGGAGGCTGCTGAAAGCGAAAACAGGTGCTTTTGAGGATGGAGTCCGCAGGAAAGCAGAGAGGGCCAAATGGTCTGGGGCATTTGAAGGGGTTCCAGGAGGCAGTGAGAACCAGCATTACTTTTCCCCGCTGGCACCTTTGCTGTGGCAGCAAAAGCTGGACGTTTGTCTTTTTTGCTCCGGAGGATGCCGAAAGCGAAAACAGGTGCTTTTGAGGATGGAGTCCGCAGGAAAGCAGAGAGGGCCAAATTGTCTGGGGCATTTGAAAGAGTTCCAGGAGGCAGTTAGAATCAGCATTACTTTTCCCCGCTGGCACCTCTGCTGTGGCAGCAAAAGCTGGACGTTTGTCTTTTTTGCTCCGGAGGCTGCCGAAAGCGAAAACAGGTGCTTTTGAGGATGGAGTCCGCAGGAAAGCAGAGAGGGCCAAATTGTCTGTGGCATTTGAAAGAGTTACAGGAGGCAGTGAGAACCAGCATTACTTTTCCCCGCTGGCACCTTTGCTGTGGCAGCAAAAGCTGGACGTTTGTCTTTTTTGCTCCGGAGGCTGCCGAAAGCGAAAACAGGTGCTTTTGAGGATGGAGTCCGCAGGAAAGCAGAGAGGGCCAAATTGTCTGTGGCATTTGAAAGGGTTCCAGGAGGCAGTGAGAACCAGCATTACTTTTCCCCGCTGGCACCTTTGCTGTGGCAGCAAAAGCTGGACGCTTGTCTTTTTACCACCGGAGGGCGCCGACAGTGAAAAAAGGCGCTTTTGAGGATAGAGTCCGCAGGAAAGCAGAGAGGGCCAAATGGTCTGGGGCATTTGAAGGGGTTCCAGGAGGCAGTGAGGACCAGCATTACTTTTCCCCGCTGGCACCTTTGCTGTGGCAGCAAAAGCTGGACGTTTGTCTTTTTTGCTCTGGAGGATGCCGAAAGCGAAAAAAGGTGCTTTTGAGGATAGAGTCCGCAGGAAAGCAGAGAAGGCCAAATGGTCTGGGGCATTTGAAGAGGTTCCAGGAGGCAGTGAGGACCAGCATTACTTTTCCCCGCTAGCACCTTTGCTGTGGCAGCAAAACCTGGACGTTTGTATTTTTTGGTCCGGAGGATGCCGAAAGCGAAAACAGGTGCTTTTGAGGATGGAGTCCGCAGGAAAGCAGAGAGGGCCAAATTGTCTGTGGCATTTGAAAGAGTTCCAGGAGGCAGTGAGAACCAGCATTACTTTTCCCCGCTGGGACCTCTGCTATGGCAGCAAAAGCTGGACGTTTGTCTTTTTTGCTCCTGAGGATGCCGAAAGAGAAAACAGGTGCTTTTGAGGATGGAGTCCGCAGGAAAGCAGAGAGGGCCAAATTGTCTGTGGCATTTGAAAGAGTTCCAGGAGGCAGTGAGAACCAGCATTACTTTTCCCGGCTGGCACCTTTGCTGTGGCAGGAAAACCTGGACGTTTCTCTTTTTCGCTTCTTAGGCTGCCAAAAGCGAAAACAGGTGCTTTTGAGGATGGAGTCCGCAGGAAAGCAGAGAGGGCCAAATTGTCTGTGGCATTTGAAAGGGTTCCAGGAGGCAGTGAGAACCAGCATTACTTTTCCCCGCTGGCACCTTTGCTGTGGCAGCAAAAGCTGAACGTTTGTCTTTTTTGCTCCGGAGGTTGCCGAAAGCGAAAACAGGTGCTTTTGAGGATGGAGTCCGCAGGAAAGCAGAGAGGGCCAAATTGTCTGTGGCATTTGAAAGGGTTCCAGGAGGCAGTGAGAACCAGCATTACTTTTCCCGGCTGGCACCTTTGCTGTGGCAGCAAAACCTGGACGTTTGTCTTTTTTGCTCCGGAGGCTGCCGAAAGCGAAAACAGGTGCTTTTGAGGATGGAGTCCGCAGGAAAGCAGAGAGGGCCAAATTGTCTGGGGCATTTGAAAGAGTTCCAGGAGGCAGTGAGAACCAGCATTACTTTTCCCCGCTGGCACCTTTGCTGTGGCAGTAAAAGCTGGACGTTTTGTCTTTTTTGCTCCGGAGGCTGCTGAAAGCGAAAACAGGTGCTTTTGAGGATGGAGTCCGCAGGAAAGCAGAGAGGGCCAAATTGTCTGGGGCATTTGAAAGGGTTCCAGGAGGCAGTGAGAACCAGCATTACTTTTCCCCGCTGGCACCTCTGCTGTGGCAGCAAAACCTGGACGTTTGTCTTTTTTTCTCCTGAGGCTGCCGAAAGCGAAAACAGGTGCTTTTGAGGATGGAGTCCGCAGGAAAGCAGAGAGTGCCAAATTGTCTGTGGCATTTGAAGAGGTTCCAGGAGGCAATGAGGACCAGCATCACTTTTCCCCGCTGGCACCTTTGCTGTGGCAGCAAAAGCTGGACGTTTGTCTTTTTACCACCGGAGGGCGCCGAAAGTGAAAAAAGGCGCTTTTGAGGATAGAGTCCGCAGGAAAGCAGAGAGGGCCAAATGGTCTGTGGCATTTGAAGGGGTTCCAGGAGGCAGTTAGAACCAGCATTACTTTTCCCCGCTGGCACCTTTGCTGTGGCAGCAAATGCTGGACGTTTGTCTTTTTTGCTCCGGAGGCTGCCGAAAGCGAAAACAGGTGCTTTTGAGGATGGAGTCCGCAGGAAAGCAGAGAGGGCCAAATTGTCTGTGGCATTTGAAAGAGTTCCAGGAGGCAGTGAGAACCAGCATTACTTTTCTTGGCTGGCACCTTTGCTGTGGCAGCAAAAGCTGGACGTTTGTCTTTTTTGCTCCTGAGGATGCCGAAAGCGAAAACAGGTGCTTTTGAGGATGGAGTCCGCAGGAAAGCAGAGAGGGCCAAATTGTCTGGGGCATTTGAAAGAGTTCCAGGAGGCAGTGAGAACCAGCATTACTTTTCCCAGCTGGCACCTTTGCTGTGGCAGCAAAAGCTGGACGTTTGTCTTTTTTGCTCCGGAGGCTGCCGAAAGCGAAAACAGGTGCTTTTGAGGATGGAGTCCGCAGGAAAGCAGAGAGGGCCAAATTGTCTGTGGCATTTGAAGAGGTTCCAGGAGGCAGTGAGAACCAGCATTACTTTTTCCCGCTGGCACCTTTGCTGTGGCAGCAAAACCTGGACGTTTGTCTTTTTTGCTCCGGAGGTTGCCGAAAGCGAAAACAGGTGCTTTTGAGGATGGAGTCCGCAGGAAAGCAGAGAGGGCCAAATTGTCTGGGGCATTTGAAAGATTCCAGGAGGCAGTGAGAACCAGCATTACTTTTCCCCGCTGGCACCTTTGCTGTGGCAGCAAAAGCTGGACGCTTGTCTTTTTACCACCGGAGGGCGCCGACAGTGAAAAAAGGCGCTTTTGAGGATAGAGTCCGCAGGAAAGCAGAGAGGGCCAAATGGTCTGGGGCATTTGAAGGGGTTCCAGGAGGCAGTGAGGACCAGCATTACTTTTCCCCGCTGGCACCTTTGCTGTGGCAGCAAAAGCTGGACGTTTGTCTTTTTTGCTCCGGAGGTTGCCGAAAGGGAAAACAGGTGCTTTTGAGGATGGAGTCCGCAGGAAAGCAGAGAGGGCCAAATTGTCTGTGGCATTTGAAGAGGTTCCAGGAGGCAGTGAGAACCAGCATTACTTTTCGCCGCTGGCACCTTTGCTGTGGCAGCAAAAGCTGGACGTTTGTCTTTTTTGCTCCGGAGGATGCCGAAAGCGAAAACAGGTGCTTTTGAGGATGGAGTCCGCAGGAAAGCAGAGAGGGCCAAATTGTCTGGGGCATTTGAAAGAGTTCCAGGAGGCAGTGAGAACCAGCATTACTTTTCCCCGCTGGGACCTCTGCTGTGGCAGCAAAAGCTGGACGTTTGTCTTTTTTGCTCCTGAGGATGCCGAAAGCGAAAACAGGTGCTTTTGAGGATGGAGTCCGCAGGAAAGCAGAGAGGGCTAAATTGTCTGGGGCATTTGAAAGACTTCCAGGAGGCAGTGAGAACCAGCATTACTTTTCCCGGCTGGCACCTTTGCTGTGGCAGCAAAACCTGGACCTTTGTCTTTTTTGCTCCTGAGGCTGCCGAAAGCGAAAAAAGGTGCTTTTGAGGATGGAGTCCGCAGGAAAGCAGAGAGGGCCAAATTGTCTGAGGCATTTGAAAGGGTTCCAGGAGGCAGTGAGAACCAGCATTACTTTTCCCCGCTGGCACCTTTGCTGTGGCAGCAAAAGCTGGACGTTTGTCTTTTTACCACCGGAGGGCGCCGAAAGTGAAAAAAGGCGCTTTTGAGGATAGAGTCCGCAGGAAAGCAGAGAGGGCCAAATGGTCTGTGGCATTTGAAGGGGTTCCAGGAGGCAGTGAGGACCAGCATTACTTTTCCCCGCTGGCACCTTTGCTGTGGCAGCAAAAGCTGGACGTTTGTCTTTTTTGCTCCGGAGGCTGCCGAAAGCGAAAACAGGTGCTTTTGAGGATGGAGTCCACAGGAAAGCAGAGAGTGCCAAATTGTCTGTGGCATTTGAAGAGGTTCCAGGAGGCAATGAGGACCAGCATCACTTTTCCCCGCTGGCACCTTTGCTGTGGCAGCAAAAGCTGGACGTTTGTCTTTTTACCACCGGAGGGCGCCGAAAGTGAAAAAAGGCGCTTTTGAGGATAGAGTCCGCAGGAAAGCAGAGAGGGCCAAATGGTCTGTGGCATTTGAAGGGGTTCCAGGAGGCAGTTAGAACCAGCATTACTTTTCCCCGCTGGCACCTTTGCTGTGGCAGCAAATGCTGGACGTTTGTCTTTTTTGCTCCGGAGGCTGCCGAAAGCGAAAACAGGTGCTTTTGAGGATGGAGTCCGCAGGAAAGCAGAGAGGGCCAAATTGTCTGGGGCATTTGAAAGAGTTCCAGGAGGCAGTGAGAACCAGCATTACTTTTCCCAGTTGGCACCTTTGCTGTGGCAGCAAAAGCTGGACGTTTGTCTTTTTTGCTCCGGAGGCTGCCGAAAGCGAAAACAGGTGCTTTTGAGGATGGAGTCCGCAGGAAAGCAGAGAGGGCCAAATTGTCTGTGGCATTTGAAGAGGTTCAAGGAGGCAGTGAGAATCAGCATTACTTTTCCCCGCTGGCACCTTTGCTGTGGCAGCAAAACCTGGACGTTTGTCTTTTTTGCTCCGGAGGTTGCCGAAAGCGAAAACAGGTGCTTTTGAGGATGGAGTCCGCAGGAAAGCAGAGAGGGCCAAATTGTCTGGGGCATTTGAAAGAGTTCCAGGAGGCAGTGAGAACCAGCATTACTTTTCCCCGCTGGCACCTTTGCTGTGGCAGCAAAACCTGGACGTTTGTCTTTTTTGCTCCGGAGTCTGCTGAAAGCGAAAACAGGTGCTTTTGAGGATGGAGTCCGCAGGAAAGCAGAGAGGGCCAAATTGTCTGGGGCATTTGAAAGATTCCAGGAGGCAGTGAGAACCAGCATTACTTTTCCCCGCTGGCACCTTTGCTGTGGCAGCAAAAGCTGGACGTTTGTCTTTTTTGCTCCGGAGGCTGCCGAAAGCGAAAACAGGTGCTTTTGAGGATGGAGTCCGCAGGAAAGCAGAGAGGGCCAAATTGTCTGGGGCATTTGAAAGGGTTCCAGGAGGCAATGAGGACCAGCATTACTTTTCCCCGCTCGCACCTTTGCTGTGGCAGGAAAACCTGGACGTTTGTCTTTTTTGCTCCGGAGGCTGCCGAAAGCGAAAACAGGTGCTTTTGAGGATGGAGTCCGCAGGAAAGCAGAGAGGGCCAAATGGTCTGGGGCATTTGAAGGGGTTCCAGGAGGCAGTGAGAACCAGCATTACTTTTCCCCGCTGGCACCTTTGCTGTGGCAGCAAAAGCTGGACGTTTGTCTTTTTTGCTCCGGAGGATGCCGAAAGCGAAAACAGGTGCTTTTGAGGATGGAGTCCGCAGGAAAGCAGAGAGGGCCAAATTGTCTGGGGCATTTAAAAGAGTTCCAGGAGGCAGTTAGAATCAGCATTACTTTTCCCCGCTGGCACCTCTGCTGTGGCAGCAAAAGCTGGACGTTTGTCTTTTTTGCTCCGGAGGCTGCCGAAAGCGAAAACAGGTGCTTTTGAGGATGGAGTCCGCAGGAAAGCAGAGAGGGCCAAATTGTCTGTGGCATTTGAAAGAGTTCCAGGAGGCAGTGAGAACCAGCATTACTTTTCCCCGCTGGCACCTTTGCTGTGGCAGCAAAAGCTGGACGTTTGTCTTTTTTGCTCCGGAGGCTGCCGAAAGCGAAAACAGGTGCTTTTGAGGATGGAGTCCGCAGGAAAGCAGAGAGGGCCAAATTGTCTGTGGCATTTGAAAGGGTTCCAGGAGGCAGTGAGAACCAGCATTACTTTTCCCCGCTGGCACCTTTGCTGTGGCAGCAAAAGCTGGACGCTTGTCTTTTTACCACCGGAGGGCGCCGACAGTGAAAAAAGGCGCTTTTGAGGATAGAGTCCGCAGGAAAGCAGAGAGGGCCAAATGGTCTGGGGCATTTGAAGGGGTTCCAGGAGGCAGTGAGGACCAGCATTACTTTTCCCCGCTGGCACCTCTGCTGTGGCAGCAAAAGCTGGATGTTTGTCTTTTTTGCTCCGGAGGTTGCCGAAAGGGAAAACAGGTGCTTTTGAGGATGGAGTCCGCAGGAAAGCAGAGAGGGCCAAATTGTCTGTGGCATTTGAAGAGGTTCCAGGAGGCAGTGAGAACCAGCATTACTTTTCGCAGCTGGCACCTTTGCTGTGGCAGCAAAAGCTGGACGTTTGTCTTTTTTGCTCTGGAGGATGCCTAAAGCGAAAAAAGGTGCTTTTGAGGATAGAGTCCGCAGGAAAGCAGAGAAGGCCAAATGGTCTGGGGCATTTGAAGGGGTTCCAGGAGGCAGTGAGGACCAGCATTACTTTTCCCCGCTGGCACCTTTGCTGTGGCAGCAAAACCTGGACGTTTGTATTTTTTGGTCCGGAGGATGCCGAAAGCGAAAACAGGTGCTTTTGAGGATGGAGTCCGCAGGAAAGCAGAGAGGGCCAAATTGTCTGTGGCATTTGAAAGGGTTCCAGGAGGCAGTGAGAACCAGCATTACTTTTCCCCGCTGGCACCTTTGCTGTGGCAGCAAAACCTGGACGTTTGTCTTTTTTGCTCCGGAGGCTGCCGAAAGCGAAAACAGGTGCTTTTGAGGATGGAGTCCGCAGGAAAGCAGAGAGGGCCAAATTGTCTGTGGCATTTGAAGAGGTTCCAGGAGGCAATGAGGACCAGCATCACTTTTCCCCGCTGGCACCTTTGCTGTGGCAGCAAAAGCTGGACGTTTGTCTTTTTACCACCGGAGGGCGCCGAAAGTGAAAAAAGGCGCTTTTGAGGATAGAGTCCGCAGGAAAGCAGAGAGGGCCAAATGGTCTGGGGCATTTGAAGGGGTTCCAGGAGGCAGTCAGGACCAGCATTACTTTTCCCCGCTGGCACCTTTGCTGTGGCAGCAAAAGCTGGACGTTTGTCTTTTTTGCTCTGGAGGATGCTGAAAGCGAAAAAAGGTGCTTTTGAGGATAGAGTCCGCATGAAAGCAGAGAAGGCCAAATGGTCTGGGGCATTTGAAAGGGTTCCAGGAGGCAGTGAGGACCAGCATTACTTTTCCCCGCTGGCACCTTTGCTGTGGCAGTAAAAGCTGGACGTTTGTCTTTTTGGCTCCGGAGGCTGCCGAAAGCGAAAACAGGTGCTTTTGAGGATGGAGTCCGCAGGAAAGCAGAGAGGGCCAAATTGTCTGTGGCATTTGAAAGGGTTCCAGGAGGCAGTGAGAACCAGCATTACTTTTCCCTTATGGCACCTCTGCTGTGGCAGCAAAACCTGGACGTTTGTCTTTTTTGCTCCGGAGGCTGCCGAAAGCGAAAACAGGTGCTTTTGAGGATGGAGTCCGCAGGAAAGCAGAGAGGGCCAAATTGTCTGTGGCATTTGAAGAGGTTCCAGGAGGCAGTGAGAACCAGCATTACTTTTCGCCGCTGGCACCTTTGCTGTGGCAGCAAAACCTGGACGTTTGTCTTTTTTGCTCCGGAGGCTGCCGAAAGCGAAAACAGGTGCTTTTGAGGATGGAGTCAGCAGGAAAGCAGAGAGGGCCAAATTGTCTGGGGCATTTGAAAGAGTTCCAGGAGGCAGTGAGAACCAGCATTACTTTTCCCCGCTGGCACCTCTGCTGTGGCAGCAAAAGCTGGACGTTTGTCTTTTTTGCTCCGGAGGCTGCCGAAAGCGAAAACAGGTGCTTTTGAGGATGGAGTCCGCAGGAAAGCAGAGAGGGCCAAATTGTCTGTGGCATTTGAAGAGGTTCCAGGAGGCAATGAGGACCAGCATCACTTTTCGCCGCTGGCACCTTTGCTGTGGCAGCAAAAGCTGGACGTTTGTCTTTTTACCGCCGGAGGGCGCCGAAAGTGAAAAAAGGCGCTTTTGAGGATAGAGTCCGCAGGAAAGCAGAGAGGGCCAAATGGTCTGGGGCATTTGAAGGGGTTCCAGGAGGCAGTCAGGACCAGCATTACTTTTCCCCGCTGGCACCTTTGCTGTGGCAGCAAAAGCTGGACGTTTGTCTTTTTTGCTCTGGAGGATGCTGAAAGCGAAAAAAGGTGCTTTTGAGGATAGAGTCCGCATGAAAGCAGAGAAGGCCAAATGGTCTGGGGCATTTGAAAGGGTTCCAGGAGGCAGTGAGGACCAGCATTACTTTTCCCCGCTGGCACCTTTGCTGTGGCAGTAAAAGCTGGACGTTTGTCTTTTTGGCTCCGGAGGCTGCCGAAAGCGAAAACAGGTGCTTTTGAGGATGGAGTCCGCAGGAAAGCAGAGAGGGCCAAATTGTCTGTGGCATTTGAAAGGGTTCCAGGAGGCAGTGAGAACCAGCATTACTTTTCCCTTATGGCACCTCTGCTGTGGCAGCAAAACCTGGACGTTTGTCTTTTTTGCTCCGGAGGCTGCCGAAAGCGAAAACAGGTGCTTTTGAGGATGGAGTCCGCAGGAAAGCAGAGAGGGCCAAATTGTCTGTGGCATTTGAAGAGGTTCCAGGAGGCAGTGAGAACCAGCATTACTTTTCGCCGCTGGCACCTTTGCTGTGGCAGCAAAACCTGGACGTTTGTCTTTTTTGCTCCGGAGGCTGCCGAAAGCGAAAACAGGTGCTTTTGAGGATGGAGTCAGCAGGAAAGCAGAGAGGGCCAAATTGTCTGGGGCATTTGAAAGAGTTCCAGGAGGCAGTGAGAACCAGCATTACTTTTCCCCGCTGGCACCTCTGCTGTGGCAGCAAAAGCTGGACGTTTGTCTTTTTTGCTCCGGAGGCTGCCGAAAGCGAAAACAGGTGCTTTTGAGGATGGAGTCCGCAGGAAAGCAGAGAGGGCCAAATTGTCTGTGGCATTTGAAGAGGTTCCAGGAGGCAATGAGGACCAGCATCACTTTTCGCCGCTGGCACCTTTGCTGTGGCAGCAAAAGCTGGACGTTTGTCTTTTTACCGCCGGAGGGCGCCGAAAGTGAAAAAAGGCGCTTTTGAGGATGGAGTCCGCAGGAAAGCAGAGAGGGCCAAATGGTCTGGGGCATTTGAAGGGGTTCCAGAAGGCAGTGAGGACCAGCATTACTTTTCCCCGCTGGCACCTTTGCTGTGGCAGCAAAAGCTGGACGTTTGTCTTTTTTGCTCCGGAGGCTGCCGAAAGCGAAAACAGGTGCTTTTGAGGATGGAGTCCGCAGGAAAGCAGAGAGGGCCAAATTGTCTGTGGCATTTGAAAGAGTTCCAGGAGGCAGTGAGAACCAGCATTACTTTTCGCCGCTGGCACCTTTGCTGTGGCAGCAAAAGCTGGACGTTTGTCTTTTTTGCTCCTGAGGATGCCGAAAGCGAAAACAGGTGCTTTTGAGGATGGAGTCCGCAGGAAAGCAGAGAGGGCCAAATTGTCTGGGGCATTTGAAAGAGTTCCTGGAGGCAGTGAGAACCAGCATTACTTTTCCCCGCTGGCACCTTTGCTGTGGCAGCAAAACCTGGACGTTTGTCTTTTTTGCTCCGGAGGCTGCCGAAAGCGAAAACAGGTGCTTTTGAGGATGGAGTCCGCAGGAAAGCAGAGAGGGCCAAATTGTCTGTGGCATTTGAAGAGGTTCCAGGAGGCAGTGAGAACCAGCATTACTTTTCGCCGCTGGCACTTTTGCTGTGGCAGCAAAACCTGGACGTTTGTCTTTTTTGCTCGGGAGGTTGCCGAAAGCGAAAACAGGTGCTTTTGAGGATGGAGTCCGCAGGAAAGCAGAGAGGGCCAAATTGTCTGTGGCATTTGAAAGAGTTCCAGGAAGCAGTGAGAACCAGCATTACTTTTCGCCGCTGGCACCTTTGCTGTGGCAGCAAAACCTGGACGTTTGTCTTTTTTGCTCCGGAGGTTGCCGAAAGCGAAAACAGGTGCTTTTGAGGATGGAGTCCGCAGGAAAGCAGAGAGGGCCAAATTGTCTGTGGCATTTGAAAGAGTTCCAGGAGGCAGTTAGAACCAGCATTACTTTTCCCCGCTGGCACCTTTGCTGTGGCAGCAAAACATGGACGTTTGTCTTTTTTGCTCTGGAGGCTGCCGAAAGCGAAAACAGGTGCTTTTGAGGATGGAGTCCGCAGGAAAGCAGAGAGGGCCAAATTGTCTGTGGCATTTGAAAGAGTTCCAGGAGGCAGTGAGAACCAGCATTACTTTTCCCCGCTGGCACCTTTGCTGTGGCAGCAAAAGCTGGACGTTTGTCTTTTTTGCTCCGGAGGCTGCCGAAAGCGAAAACAGGTGCTTTTGAGGATGGAGTCCGCAGGAAAGCAGAGAGGGCCAAATTGTCTGGGGCATTTGAAAGGGTTCCAGGAGGCAATGAGGACCAGCATTACTTTTCCCCGCTGGCACCTTTGCTGTGGCAGGAAAACCTGGACGTTTTTCTTTTTTGCTCTGGAAACTGCCGAAATCGAAAACAGGTGCTTTTGAGGATGGAGTCCGCAGGAAAGCAGAGAGGGCCAAATTGTCTGTGGCATTTGAAGAGGTTCCAGGAGGCAATGAGGACCAGCATCACTTTTCCCCGCTGGCACCTTTGCTGTGGCAGCAAAAGCTGGACGTTTGTCTTTTTACCACCGGAGGGCGCCGAAAGTTAAAAAAGGCGCTTTTGAGGATAGAGTCCGCAGGAAAGCAGAGAGGGCCAAATTGTCTGGGGCATTTGAAGGGGTTCCAGGAGGCAGTGAGGACCAGCATTACTTTTCCCCGCTGGCACCTTTGCTGTGGCAGCAAAACCTGGACGTTTGTCTTTTTTGCTGCGGAGGCTGCCGAAAGCGAAAACAGGTGCTTTTGAGGATGGAGTCCGCAGGAAAGCAGAGAGGGCCAAATTGTCTGTGGCATTTGAAAGAGTTCCAGGAGGCAGTGAGAACCAGCATTACTTTTCGCCGCTGGCACTTTTGCTGTGGCAGGAAAAGCTGGACGTTTGTCTTTTTTGCTCCGGAGGCTGCCGAAAGCGAAAACAGGTGCTTTTGAGGATGGAGTCCGCAGGAAAGCAGAGAGGGCCAAATTGTCTGGGGCATTTGAAAGGGTTCCAGGAGGCAGTGAGAACCAGCATTACTTTTCCCCGCTGGCACCTTTGCTGTGGCAGGAAAAGCTGGACGTTTGTCGTTTTTGCTCTGGAAACTGCCGAAATCGAAAACAGGTGCTTTTGAGGATGGAGTCCGCAGGAAAGCAGAGAGGGCCAAATTGTCTGGGGCATTTGAAAGGGTTCCAGGAGGCAGTGAGAACCAGCATTACTTTTCCCCGCTGGCACCTTTGCTGTGGCAGCAAAACCTGGACGTTTGTCTTTTTTGCTCCTGAGGATGCCGAAAGCGAAAACAGGTGCTTTTGAGGATGGAGTCCGCAGGAAAGCAGAGAGGGCCAAATTGTCTGAGGCATTTGAAAGAGTTCCAGGAGGCAGTGAGAACCAGCATTACTTTTCGCCGCTGGAACCTTTGCTGTGGCAGCAAAAGCTGGACTTTTGTCTTTTTTGCCCCAAACACTGCCGAAAGCGAAAACAGGTGCTTTTGAGGATGGAGTCCGCAGGAAAGCAGAGAGGGCCAAATTGTCTGAGGCATTTGAAAGACTTCCAGGAGGCAGTGAGAACCAGCATTACTTTTCCCCGCTGGCACCTTTGCTGTGGCAGCAAAAGCTGGACGTTTGTCTTTTTTGCTCCGGAGGCTGCCGAAAGCGAAAACAGGTGCTTTTGAGGATGGAGTCCGCAGGAAAGCAGAGAGGGCCAAATTGTCTGGGGCATTTGAAAGGGTTCCAGGAGGCAGTGAGAACCAGCATTACTTTTCCTGGCTGGCACCTTTGCTGTGGCAGCAAAAGCTGGACGTTTGTCTTTTTTGCTCCTGAGGATGCCAAAAGCGAAAACAGGTGCTTTTGAGGATGGAGTCCGCAGGAAAGCAGAGAGGGCAAAATTGTCTGGGGGATTTGAAAGGGTTCCAGGAGGCAGTGAGAACCAGCATTACTTTTCCCCGCTGGCACCTTTGCTGTGGCAGCAAAAGCTGGACGTTTGTCTTTTTTGCTCCGGAGGCTGCCGAAAGCGAAAACAGGTGCTTTTGAGAATGGAGTCCGCAGGAAAGCAGAGAGGGCCAAATTGTCTGTGGCATTTGAAAGAGTTCCAGGAGACAGTGAGAACCAGCATTACTTTTCCCCGCTGGCACCTTTGCTGTGGCAGGAAAAGCTGGACGTTTGTCTTTTTTGCTCTGGAAACTGCCGAAAGCGAAAACAGGTGCTTTTGAGGATGGAGTCAGCAGGAAAGCAGAGAGGGCCAAATTGTCTGGGGCATTTGAAAGGGTTCCAGGAGGCAGTGAGAACCAGCATTACTTTTCCCCGCTGGCACATTTGCTGTGGCAGCAAAAGCTGGACGTTTGTCTTTTTTGCTCCTGAGGCTGCCGAAAGCGAAAACAGGTGCTTTTGAGGATGGAGTCCGCAGGAAAGCAGAGAGGGCCAAATTGTCTGGGGCATTTGAAAGAGTTCCTGGAGGCAGTGAGAACCAGCATTACTTTTCCCCGCTGGCACCTTTGCTGTGGCAGCAAAAGCTGGACGTTTGTCTTTTTTGCTCCGGAGGCTGCCGAAAGCTAAAACAGGTGCTTTTGAGGATGGAGTCCGCAGGAAAGCAGAGAGGGCCAAATTGTCTGTGGCATTTGAAGAGGTTCCAGGAGGCAGTGAGAACCAGCATTACTTTTCGCCGCTGGCACCTTTGCTGTGGCAGCAAAAGCTGGACGTTTGTCTTTTTTGCTCCGGAGGTTGCCGAAAGCGAATACAGGTGCTTTTGAGGATGGAGTCCGCAGGAAAGCAGAGAGGGCCAAATTGTCTGTGGCATTTAAAAGAGTTCCAGGAAGCAGTGAGAACCAGCATTACTTTTCGCCGCTGGCACCTTTGCTGTGGCAGCAAAAGCTGGACGTTTGTCTTTTTTGCTCTGGAGGATGCCGACAGCGAAAAAAGGTGCTTTTGAGGATGGAGTCCGCAGGAAAGCAGAGAGGGCCAAATTGTCTGGGGCATTTGAAAGGGTTCCAGGAGGGAGTGAGAACCAGCATTACTTTTCCCCGCTGGCACCTTTGCTGTGGCAGCAAAACCTGGACGTTTTTCTTTTTTGCTCTGGAGGCTGCCGAAAGCGAAAACAGGTGCTTTTGAGGATGGAGTCCGCAGGAAAGCAGAGAGGGCCAAATTGTCTGGGGCATTTGAAAGGGTTCCAGGAGGCAGTGAGAACCAGCATTACTTTTCCCCGCTGGCACCTTTGCTGTGGCAGCAAAAGCTGGACGTTTGTCTTTTTTGCTCCTGAGGATGCCGAAAGCGAAAACAGGTGCTTTTGAGGATGGAGTCCGCAGGAAAGCAGAGAGGGCCAAATTGTCTGTGGCATTTGAAAGAGTTCCAGGAGGCAGTGAGAACCAGCATTACTTTTCGCCGCTGGCACCTTTGCTGTGGCAGCAAAAGCTGGACTTTTGTCTTTTTTGCTCCAAACACTGCCGAAAGCGAAAACAGGTGCTTTTGAGGATGGAGTCCGCAGGAAAGCAGAGAGGGCCAAATTGTCTGAGGCATTTGAAAGGGTTCAAGGAGGCAGTGAGAACCAGCATTACTTTTTCCCGCTGGCACCTTTGCTGTGGCAGCAAAAGCTGGACGTTTGTCTTTTTTGCTCCGGAGGCTGCCGAAAGCGAAAACAGGTGCTTTTGAGGATGGAGTCCGCAGGAAAGCAGAGAGGGCCAAATTGTCTGGGGCATTTGAAAGGGTTCCAGGAGGCAGTGAGAACCAGCATTACTTTTCCTGGCTGTCACCTTTGCTGTGGCAGCAAAAGCTGGACGTTTGTCTTTTTTGCTCCTGAGGATGCCGAAAGCGAAAACAGGTGCTTTTGAGGATGGAGTCCGCAGGAAAGCAGAGAGGGCAAAATTGTCTGGGGCATTTGAAAGGGTTCCAGGAGGCCGTGATAACCAGCATTACTTTTCCCCGCTGGCACCTTTGCTGTGGCAGCAAAAGCTGGACGTTTGTCTTTTTTGCTCCGGAGGCTGCCGAAAGCGAAAACAGTTGCTTTTGAGGATGGAGTCCGCAGGAAAGCAGAGAGGGCTAAATTGTCTGGGGCATTTGAAAGGGTTCCAGGAGGCAGTGAGAACCAGCATTACTTTTCCCGGCTGGCACCTTTGCTGTGGCAGCAAAAGCTGGACGTTTGTCTTTTTTGCTCCGGAGGTTGCCGAAAGCGAAAACAGGTGCTTTTGAGGATGGAGTCCGCAGGAAAGCAGAGAGGGCCAAATTGTCTGTGGCATTTGAAGAGGTTTCAGGAGGCAATGAGAACCAGCATTACTTTTCGCCGCTGGCACCTTTGCTGTGGCAGCAAAACCTGGACGTTTGTCTATTTTATTCTGGAGGCTGCCGAAAGCGAAAACAGGTGCTTTTGAGGATGGAGTCCGCAGGAAAGCAGAGAGGGCCAAATTGTCTGGGGCATTTGAAAGGGTTCCAGGAGGCAGTGAGAACCAGCATTACTTTTCCCCGCTGGCACCTTTGCTGTGGCAGCAAAAGCTGGACGTTTGTCTTTTTTGCTCCGGAGGCTGCCGAAAGCGAAAACAGGTGCTTTTGAGGATGGAGTCCGCAGGAAAGCAGAGAGTGCCAAATTGTCTGTGGCATTTGAAGAGGTTCCAGGAGGCAATGAGTACCAGCATCACTTTTCCCGGCTGGCACCTTTGCTGTGGCAGCAAAAGCTGGACGTTTGTCTTTTTACCACCGGAGGGCGCCGAAAGTGAAAAAAGGCGCTTTTGAGGATAGAGTTCGCAGGAAAGCAGAGAGGGCCAAATGGTCTGTGGCATTTGAAGGGGTTCCAGGAGGCAGTGAGAACCAGCATTACTTTTCCCCGCTGGCACCTTTGCTGTGGCAGCAAAAGCTGGACGTTTGTCTTTTTTGCTCCTGAGGATGCCGAAAGCGAAAACAGGTGCTTTTGAGGATGGAGTCCGCAAAAAAGCAGAGAGGGCTAAATTGTCTGGGGCATTTGAAAGAGTTCCAGGAGGCAGTTAGAACCAGCATTACTTTTCCCCGCTTGCACCTCTGCTGTGGCAGGAAAACCTGGACGTTTGTCTTTTTTGCTCCGGAGGCTGCCGAAAGCGAAAACAGGTGCTTTTGAGGATGGAGTCCGCAGGAAAGCAGAGAGGGCCAAATTGTCTGGGGCATTTGAAAGAGTTCCACGAGGCAGTGAGAACCAGCATTACTTTTCCCCGCTGGCACCTTTGCTGTGGCAGCAAAAGCTGGACGTTTGTCTTTTTTGCTCCGGAGGCTGCCGAAAGCGAAAACAGGTGCTTTTGAGGATGGAGTCCGCAGGAAAGCAGAGAGGGCCAAATAGTCTGTGGCATTTGAAAGAGTTCCAGGAGGCCGTGAGAACCAGCATTACTTTTCCCCGCTGGCACCTTTGCTGTGGCAGCAAAAGCTGGACGTTTGTCTTTTTTGCTCCTGAGGCTGCCGAAAGCGAAAACAGGTGCTTTTGAGGATGGAGTCCACAGGAAAGCAGAGAGGGCCAAATTGTCTGTGGCATTTGAAAGAGTTCCAGGAGGCAGTGAGAACCAGCATTACTTTTCGCCGCTGGCACCTTTGCTGTGGCAGCAAAAGCTGGACTTTTGTCTTTTTTGCTCCAAACACTGCCGAAAGCGAAAACAGGTGCTTTTGAGGATGGAGTCCGCAGGAAAGCAGAGAGGGCCAAATTGTCTGGGGCATTTGAAAGGGTTCCAGGAGGCAGTGAGAACCAGCATTACTTTTTCCCGCTGGCACCTTTGCTGTGGCAGCAAAAGCTGGACGTTTGTCTTTTTTGCTCCGGAGGCTGCCGAAAGCGAAAACAGGTGCTTTTGAGGATGGAGTCCGCAGGAAAGCAGAGAGGGCCAAATTGTCTGGGGCATTTGAAAGGGTTCCAGGAGGCAGTGAGAACCAGCATTACTTTTCCTGGCTGTCACCTTTGCTGTGGCAGCAAAAGCTGGACGTTTGTCTTTTTTGCTCCTGAGGATGCCGAAAGCGAAAACAGGTGCTTTTGAGGATGGAGTCCGCAGGAAAGCAGAGAGGGCAAAATTGTCTGGGGCATTTGAAAGGGTTCCAGGAGGCCGTGATAACCAGCATTACTTTTCCCCGCTGGCACCTTTGCTGTGGCAGCAAAAGCTGGACGTTTGTCTTTTTTGCTCCGGAGGCTGCCGAAAGCGAAAACAGGTGCTTTTGAGGATGGAGTCCGCAGGAAAGCAGAGAGGGCTAAATTGTCTGGGGCATTTGAAAGGGTTCCAGGAGGCAGTGAGAACCAGCATTACTTTTCCCGGCTGGCACATTTGCTGTGGCAGCAAAAGCTGGACGTTTGTCTTTTTTGCTCCGGAGGTTGCCGAAAGCGAAAACAGGTGCTTTTGAGGATGGAGTCCGCAGGAAAGCAGAGAGGGCTAAATTGTCTGGGGCATTTGAAAGAGTTCCAGGAGGCAGTTAGAACCAGCATTACTTTTCCCCGCTTGCACCTCTGCTGTGGCAGGAAAACCTGGACGTTTGTCTTTTTTGCTCCGGAGGCTGCCGAAAGCGAAAACAGGTGCTTTTGAGGATGGAGTCCGCAGGAAAGCAGAGAGGGCCAAATTGTCTGGGGCATTTGAAAGAGTTCCAGGAGGCAGTGAGAACCAGCATTACTTTTCCCCGCTGGCACCTTTGCTGTGTCAGCAAAACCTGGACGTTTGTCTTTTTTGCTCCGGAGGCTGCCGAAAGCGAAAACAGGTGCTTTTGAGGATGGAGTCCGCAGGAAAGCAGAGAGTGCCAAATTGTGTGGTGCATTTGAAAGGGTTCCAGGAGGCAGTGAGAACCAGCATTACTTTTGCCCGCTGGCACCTTTGCTGTGGCAGCAAAAGCTGGACGTTTGTCTTTTTTGCTCCTGAGGCTGCCGAAAGCGAAAACAGGTGCTTTTGAGGATGGAGTCCGCAGGAAAGCAGAGAGGGCCAAATTGTCTGGGGCATTTGAAAGGGTTCCAGGAGGCAGTGAGAACCAGCATTACTTTTCCCGGCTGGCACCTTTGCTGTGGCAGCAAAAGCTGGACGTTTGTCTTTTTTGCTCCGGAGGCTGCCGAAAGCGAAAACAGGTGCTTTTGAGGATGGAGTCCGCAGGAAAGCAGAGAGGGCCAAATAGTCTGTGGCATTTGAAAGAGTTCCAGGAGGCCGTGAGAACCAGCATTACTTTTCCCCGCTGGCACCTTTGCTGTGGCAGCAAAAGCTGGACGTTTGTCTTTTTTGCTCCTGAGGCTGCCGAAAGCGAAAACAGGTGCTTTTGAGGATGGAGTCCACAGGAAAGCAGAGAGGGCCAAATTGTCTGGGGCATTTGAAGAGGTTCCAGGAGGCAATGAGGACCAGCATCACTTTTCCCCGCTGGCACCTTTGCTGTGGCAGCAAAAGCTGGACGTTTGTCTTTTTACCACCGGAGGGCGCCGAAAGTGAAAAAAGGCGCTTTTGAGGATGGAGTCCGCAGGAAAGCAGAGAGGGCCAAATGGTCTGGGGCATTTGAAGGGGTTCCAGGAGGCAGTGAGGAACAGCATCACTTTTCTCCGCTGGCACCTTTGCTGTGGCAGCAAAAGCTGGACGTTTGTCTTTTTACCACCGGAGGGCGCCGAAAGTGAAAAAAGGCGCTTTTGAGGATGGAGTCCGCAGGAAAGCAGAGAGGGCCAAATGGTCTGGGGCATTTGAAGGGGTTCCAGGAGGCAGTGAGGAACAGCATCACTTTTCCCCGCTGGCACCTTTGCTGTGGCAGCAAAAGCTGGACGTTTGTCTTTTTTGCTCCTGAGGCTGCCGAAAGCGAAAACAGGTGCTTTTGAGGATGGAGTCCGCAGGAAAGCAGAGAGGGCCAAATTGTCTGTGGCATTTGAAAGAGTTCCAGGAGGCAGTGAGAACCAGCATTACTTTTCCCCGCTGGCACCTTTGCTGTGGCAGGAAAAGCTGGACGTTTGTCTTTTTTGCTCTGGAAACTGCCGAAAGCGAAAACAGGTGCTTTTGAGGATGGAGTCTGCAGGAAAGCAGAGAGGGCCAAATTGTCTGGGGCATTTGAAAGGGTTCCAGGAGGCAGTGAGAACCAGCATTACTTTTCCCCGCTGGCACCTTTGCTGTGGCAGCAAAAGCTGGACGTTTGTCTTTTTTGCTCCGGAGGATGCCGAAAGCGAAAACAGGTGCTTTTGAGGATGGAATCCGCAGGAAAGCAGAGAGGGCCAAATTGTCTGAGGCATTTGAAAGAGTTCCAGGAGGCAGTGAGAACCAGCATTACTTTTCCCGGCTGGCACCTTTGCTGTGGCAGCAAAAGCTGGACGTTTGTCTTTTTTGCTCCGGAGGCTGCCGAAAGCGAAAACAGGTGCTTTTGAGGATGGAGTCCGCAGGAAAGCAGAGAGGGCCAAATTGTCTGGGGCATTTGAAAGGGTTCCAGGAGGCAGTGAGAACCAGCATTACTTTTCCCGGCTGGCACCTTTGCTGTGGCAGCAAAAGCTGGACGTTTGTCTTTTTTGCTCCTGAGGATGCCGAAAGCGAAAACAGGTGCTTTTGAGGATGGAGTCCGCAGGAAAGCAGAGAGGGCCAAATAGTCTGGGGCATTTGAAAGGGTTCCAGGAGGCAGTGAGAACCAGCATTACTTTTCCCCGCTGGCACCTTTGCTGTGGCAGGAAAAGCTGGACGTTTGTCTTTTTTGCTCCGGAGGCTGCCGAAAGCGAAAACAGGTGCTTTTGAGGATGGAGTCCGCAGGAAAGAAGAGAGTGCCAAATTGTCTGTGGCATTTAAGAGGTTCCAGGAGGCAATTAGGACCAGCATCACTTTTCCCGGCTGGCACCTTTGCTGTGGCAGCAAAAGCTGGACGTTTGTCTTTTTACCACCGGAGGGCGCCGAAAGTGAAAAAAGGCGCTTTTGAGGATACAGTCCGCAGGAAAGCAGAGAGGGCCAAATGGTCTGGGGCATTTGAAGGGGTTCCAGGAGGCAGTGAGAACCAGCATTACTTTTCCTGGCTGTCACCTTTGCTGTGGCAGCAAAAGCTGGACGTTTGTCTTTTTTGCTCCTGAGGATGCCGAAAGCGAAAACAGGTGCTTTTGAGGATGGAGTCCGCAGGAAAGCAGAGAGGGCCAAATTGTCTGGGGCAGTTGAAAGGGTTCCAGGAGGCAGTGAGAACCAGCATTACTTTTCCCCGCTGGCACCTTTGCTGTGGCAGCAAAAGCTGGACGTATGTCTTTTTTGCTCCGGAGGCTGCCGAAAGCGAAAACAGGTGCTTTTGAGGATGGAGTCCGCAGGAAAGAAGAGAGGGCCAAATTGTCTGGGGCATTTGAAAGAGTTCCAGGAGGCCGTGATAACCAGCATTACTTTTCCCCGCTGGCACCTTTGCTGTGGCAGCAAAAGCTGGACGTTTGTCTTTTTTGCTCCGGAGGCTGCCCAAAGCGAAAACAGGTGCTTTTGAGGATGGAGTCCGCAGGAAAGCAGAGAGGGCCAAATAGTCTGGGGCATTTGAAAGGGTTCCAGGAGGCAGTGAGAACCAGCATTACTTTTCCCGGCTGGCACATTTGCTGTGGCAGCAAAAGCTGGACGTTTGTCTTTTTTGCTCCGGAGGTTGCCGAAAGCGAAAACAGGTGCTTTTGAGGATGGAGTCCGCAGGAAAGCAGAGAGGGCCAAATTGTCTGTGGCATTTGAAGAGGTTCCAGGAGGCAATGAGAACCAGCATTACTTTTCGCCGCTGGCACCTTTGCTGTGGCAGCAAAACCTGGACGTTTGTCTTTTTTATTCTGGAGGCTGCCGAAAGCGAAAACAGGTGCTTTTGAGGATGGAGTCCGCAGGAAAGCAGAGAGGGCCAAATTGTCTGGGGCATTTGAAAGGGTTCCAGGAGGCAGTGAGAACCAGCATTACTTTTCACCGCTGGCACCTTTGCTGTGGCAGCAAAAGCTGGACGTTTGTCTTTTTTGCTCCAGAGGCTGCCGAAAGCGAAAACAGGTGCTTTTGAGGATGGAGTCCGCAGGAAAGCAGAGAGTGCCAAATTGTCTGTGGCATTTGAAGAGGTTCCAGGAGGCAATGAGGACCAGCATCACTTTTCCTGGCTGGCACCTTTGCTGTGGCAGCAAAAGCTGGACGTTTTGTCTTTTTACCACCGGAGGGCGCCGAAAGTGAAAACAGGTGCTTTTGAGGATGGAGTCCGCAGGAAAGCAGAGAGGGCCAAATTGTCCTGTGGCATTTGAAAGAGTTCCAGGAGGCAGTGAGAACCAGCATTACTTTTCCCGGCTGGCACCTTTGCTGTGGCAGCAAAAGCTGGACGTTTGTCTTTTTTGCTCCGGAGGCTGCCGAAAGCGAAAACAGGTGCTTTTGAGGATGGAGTCCGCAGGAAAGCAGAGAGGGCCAAATTGTGTGGTGCATTTGAAAGGGTTCCAGGAGGCAGTGAGAACCAGCATTACTTTTGCCCGCTGGCACCTTTGCTGTGGCAGCAAAAGCTGGACGTTTGTCTTTTTTGCTCCTGAGGCTGCCGAAAGCCAAAACAGGTGCTTTTGAGGATGGAGTCCGCAGGAAAGCAGAGAGGGCCAAATTGTCTGGGGCATTTGAAAGGGTTCCAGGAGGCAGTGAGAACCAGCATTACTTTTCCCGGCTGGCACCTTTGCTGTGGCAGCAAATCCTGGACGTTTGTCTTTTTTGCTCCGGAGGCTGCCGAAAGCGAAAACAGGTGCTTTTGAGGATGGAGTCCGCAGGAAAGCAGAGAGGGCCAAATAGTCTGTGGCATTTGAAAGGGTTCCAGGAGGCAGTGAGAACCAGCATTACTTTTCCCCGCTGGCACCTTTGCTGTGGCAGCAAAACCTGGACGTTTGTCTTTTTTGCTCCTGAGGCTGCCGAAAGCGAAAACAGGTGCTTTTGAGGATGGAGTCCACAGGAAAGCAGAGAGGGCCAAATTGTCTGGGGCATTTGAAGAGGTTCCAGGAGGCAATGAGGACCAGCATCACTTTTCCCCGCTGGCACCTTTGCTGTGGCAGCAAAAGCTGGACGTTTGTCTTTTTACCACCGGAGGGCGCCGAAAGTGAAAAAAGGCGCTTTTGAGGATGGAGTCCGCAGGAAAGCAGAGAGGGCCAAATGGTCTGGGGCATTTGAAGGGGTTCAAGGAGGCAGTGAGGAACAGCATCACTTTTCCCCGCTGGCACCTTTGCTGTGGCAGCAAAAGCTGGACGTTTGTCTTTTTACCACCGGAGGGCGCCGAAAGTGAAAAAAGGCGCTTTTGAGGATGGAGTCCGCAGGAAAGCAGAGAGGGCCAAATGGTCTGGGGCATTTGAAAGGGTTCCAGGAGGCAGTGACGAACAGCATCACTTTTCCCCGCTGGCACCTTTGCTGTGGCAGCAAAAGCTGGACGTTTGTCTTTTTTGCTCCGGAGGCTGCCGAAAGCGAAAACAGGTGCTTTTGAGGATGGAGTCCGCAGGAAAGCAGAGAGGGCCAAATTGTCTGGGGCATTTGAAAGGGTTCCAGGAGGCAGTGAGAACCAGCATTACTTTTCCCCGCTGGCACCTTTGCTGTGGCAGCAAAAGCTGGACGTTTGTCTTTTTTGCTCCGGAGGCTGCCGAAAGCGAAAACAGGTGCTTTTGAGGATGGAGTCCGCAGGAAAGCAGAGAGGGCCAAATTGTCTGGGGCATTTGAAAGGGTTCCAGGAGGCAGTGAGAACCAGCATTACTTTTCCCCGCTGGCACCTTTGCTGTGGCAGGAAAAGCTGGACTTTTGTCTTTTTTGCTCCGGAGGCTGCCGAAAGCGAAAACAGGTGCTTTTGAGGATGGAGTCCGCAGGAAAGCAGAGAGTGCCAAATTGTCTGTGGCATTTGAAGAGGTTCCAGGAGGCAATGAGGACCAGCATTACTTTTCCCCGCTGGCACCTTTGCTGTGGCAGCAAAAGCTGGACGTTTGTCTTTTTACCACCGGAGGGCGCCGAAAGTGAAAAAAGGCGCTTTTGAGGATACAGTCCGCAGGAAAGCAGAGAGGGCCAAATGGTCTGGGGCATTTGAAGGGGTTCCAGGAGGCAGTGAGAACCAGCATTACTTTTCCCCGCTGGCACCTTTGCTGTGGCAGCAAAAGCTGGACGTTTGTCTTTTTTGCTCTGGAGGCTGCCGAAAGCGAAAACAGGTGCTTTTGAGGATGGAATCCGCAGGAAAGCAGAGAGGGCCAAATTGTCTGAGGCATTTGAAAGAGTTCCAGGAGGCAGTGAGAACCAGCATTACTTTTCCCGGCTGGCACCTTTGCTGTGGCAGCAAAAGCTGGACGTTTGTCTTTTTTGCTCCGGAGGCTGCCGAAAGCGAAAACAGGTGCTTTTGAGGATGGAGTCCGCAGGAAAGCAGAGAGGGCCAAATTGTCTGGGGCATTTGAAAGGGTTCCAGGAGGCAGTGAGAACCAGCATTACTTTTCCCGGCTGGCACCTTTGCTGTGGCAGCAAAAGCTGGACGTTTGTCTTTTTTGCTCCTGAGGATGCCGAAAGCGAAAACAGGTGCTTTTGAGGATGGAGTACGCAGGAAAGCAGAGAGGGCCAAATAGTCTGGGGCATTTGAAAGGGTTCCAGGAGGCAGTGAGAACCAGCATTACTTTTCCCCGCTGGCACCTTTGCTGTGGCAGGAAAAGCTGGACGTTTGTCTTTTTTGATCCGGAGGCTGCCGAAAGCGAAAACAGGTGCTTTTGAGGATGGAGTCCGCAGGAAAGCAGAGAGTGCCAAATTGTCTGTGGCATTTGAAGAGGTTCCAGGAGGCAATGAGGACCAGCATCACTTTTCCCGGCTGGCACCTTTGCTGTGGCAGCAAAAGCTGGACGTTTGTCTTTTTACCACCGGAGGGCGCCGAAAGTGAAAAAAGGCGCTTTTGAGGATACAGTCCGCAGGAAAGCAGAGAGGGCCAAATGGTCTGGGGAATTTGAAGGGGTTCCAGGAGGCAGTGAGAACCAGCATTACTTTTCCCCGCTGGCACCTTTGCTGTGGCAGCAAAAGCTGGACGTTTGTCTTTTTTGCTCTGGAGGCTGCCGAAAGCGAAAACAGGTGCTTTTGAGGATGGAGTCCGCAGGAAAGCAGAGAGGGCCAAATTGTCTGTGGCATTTGAAAGGGTTCCAGGAGGCAGTGAGAACCAGCATTACTTTTCCCCGCTGGCACCTTTGCTGTGGCAGGAAAAGCTGGACGTTTGTCTTTTTTTCTCTGGAAACTGCCGAAAGCGAAAACAGGTGCTTTTGAGGATGGAATCCGCAGGAAAGCAGAGAGTGCCAAATTGTCTGTGGCATTTGAAAGGGTTCCAGGAGGCAGTGAGAACCAGCATTACTTTTCCCCGCTGGCACCTTTGCTGTGGCAGCAAAACCTGGACGTTTGTCTTTTTTGCTCCTGAGGATGCCGAAAGCGAAAACAGGTGCTTTTGAGGATGGAGTCCGCAGGAAAGCAGAGAGGGCTAAATTGTCTGGGGCATTTGAAAGAGTTCCAGGAGG
This sequence comes from Vanellus vanellus, assembly GCF_965231255.1. Taxonomy (NCBI): domain Eukaryota; kingdom Metazoa; phylum Chordata; class Aves; order Charadriiformes; family Charadriidae; genus Vanellus; species Vanellus vanellus. Next base: position 37,793 of record NW_028128574.1, on the reverse strand, counting down.
CAGTGAGAACCAGCATTACTTTTCCCGGCTGGCACCTTTGCTGTGGCAGCAAAAGCTGGACGTTTCTCTTTTTTGCTCCGGAGGCTGCCGAAAGCGAAAACAGGTGCCGCAGGAAAGCAGAGAGGGCCAAATTGTCTGGGGCATTTGAAAGGGTTCCAGGAGGCAGTGAGAACCAGCATTACTTTTCCCCGCTTGCACCTTTGCTGTGGCAGCAAAACCTGGACGTTTGTCTTTTTTGCTCCTGAGGATGCCGAAAGCGAAAACAGGTGCTTTTGAGGATGGAGTTCACAGGAAAGCAGAGAGGGCTAAATTGTCTGGGGCATTTGAAAGAGTTCCAGGAGGCAGTTAGAACCAGCATTACTTTTCCCCGCTGGCACCTTTGCTGTGGCAGCAAAACCTGGACGTTTGTCTTTTTTGCTCCGGAGGCTGCCGAAAGCGAAAACAGGTGCTTTTGAGGATGGAGTCCGCAGGAAAGCAGAGAGGGCTAAATTGTCTGGGGCATTTGAAAGAGTTCCAGGAGGCAGTGAGAACCAGCATTACTTTTCCCGGCTGGCACCTTTGCTGTGGCAGCAAAACCTGGACGTTTGTCTTTTTTGCTCCGGAGGCTGTCGAAAGCGAAAACAGGTGCCGCAGGAAAGCAGAGAGGGCCAAATTGTCTGGGGCATTTGAAAGGGTTCCAGGAGGCAGTGAGAACCAGCATTACTTTTCCCCGCTTGCACCTTTGCTGTGGCAGCAAAAGCTGGACGTTTGTCTTTTTTGCTCCTGAGGATGCCGAAAGCGAAAACAGGTGCTTTTGAGGATGGAGTCCGCAGGAAAGCAGAGAGGGCTAAATTGTCTGGGGCATTTGAAAGAGTTCCAGGAGGCAGTTAGAACCAGCATTACTTTTCCCCGCTGGCACCTTTGCTGTGGCAGCAAAACCTGGACGTTTGTCTTTTTTGCTCCGGAGGCTGCCGAAAGCGAAAACAGGTGCTTTTGAGGATGGAGTCCGCAGGAAAGCAGAGAGGGCTAAATTGTCTGGGGCATTTGAAAGAGTCCCAGGAGGCAGTGAGAACCAGCATTACTTTTCCCGGCTGGCACCTTTGCTGTGGCAGCAAAAGCTGGACGTTTCTCTTTTTTGCTCCGGAGGCTGCCGAAAGCGAAAACAGGTGCCGCAGGAAAGCAGAGAGGGCCAAATTGTCTGGGGCATTTGAAAGGGTTCCAGGAGGCAGTGAGAACCAGCATTACTTTTCCCCGCTGGCACCTTTGCTGTGGCAGGAAAAGCTGGACTTTTGTCTTTTTTGCTCCGGAGGCTGCCGAAAGCGAAAACAGGTGCTTTTGAGGATGGAGTCCGCAGGAAAGCAGAGAGGGCCAAATTGTCTGGGGCATTTGAAAGGGTTCCAGGAGGCAGTGAGAACCAGCATTACTTTTCCCCGCTGGCACCTTTGCTGTGGCAGGAAAACCTGGACGTTTGTCTTTTTTGCTCCTGAGGCTGCATAAAGTGAAAACAGGTGCTTTTGAGGATGGAGTCCGCAGGAAAGCAGAGAGGGCCAAATTGTCTGGGGCATTTGAAAGAGTTCCAGGAGGCAGTGAGAACCAGCATTACTTTTCCCCGCTGGCACCTTTGCTGTGGCAGCAAAAGCTGGACGTTTGTCTTTTTTGCTCCTGAGGATGCCGAAAGCGAAAACAGGTGCTTTTGAGGATGGAGTCCGCAGGAAAGCAGAGAGGGCCAAATTGTCTGGGGCATTTGAAAGAGTTCCAGGAGGCAGTGAGAACCAGCATTACTTTTCCCGGCTGGCACCTTTGCTGTGGCAGCAAAAGCTGGACGTTTGTCTTTTTTGCTCCGGAGGCTGCCGAAAGCGAAAACAGGTGCTTTTGAGGATGGAGTCCGCAGGAAAGCAGAGAGGGCCAAATTGTCTGTGGCATTTGAAAGGGTTCCAGGTGGCAGTGAGAACCAGCATTACTTTTCCCCGCTGGCACCTTTGCTGTGGCAGCAAAAGCTGGACGTTTGTCTTTTTTGCTCCGGAGGCTGCCGAAAGCGAAAACAGGTGCTTTTGAGGATGGAGTCCGCAGGAAAGCAGAGAGGGCCAAATTGTCTGGGGCATTTGAAAGAGTTCCAGGAGGCCGTGAGAACCAGCATTACTTTTCCCCGCTGGCACCTTTGCTGTGGCAGCAAAACCTGGACGTTTGTCTTTTTTGCTCCGGAGGCTGCCGAAAGCGAAAACAGGTGCTTTTGAGGATGGAGTCCGCAGGAAAGCAGAGAGGGCCAAATAGTCTGTGGCATTTGAAGAGGTTCCAGGAGGCAGTGACGAACAGCATCACTTTTCCCCGCTGGCACCTTTGCTGTGGCAGCAAAACCTGGACGTTTGTCTTTTTACCACCGGAGGGCGCCGAAAGTGAAAAAAGGCGCTTTTGAGGATGGAGTCCGCAGGAAAGCAGAGAGGGCCAAATGGTCTGGGGCATTTGAAGGGGTTCCAGGAGGCAGTGAGGAACAGCATCACTTTTCCCCGCTGGCACCTTTGCTGTGGCAGCAAAAGCTGGACGTTTGTCTTTTTTGCTCCGGATGCTGCCGAAAGCGAAAACAGGTGCTTTTGAGGATGGAGTCCGCAGGAAAGCAGAGAGGGCTAAATTGTCTGGGGCATTTGAAAGAGTTCCAGGAGGCAGTGAGAACCAGCATTACTTTTCCCGGCTGGCACCTTTGCTGTGGCAGCAAAAGCTGGACGTTTCTCTTTTTTGCTCCTGAGGATGCCGAAAGCGAAAACAGGTGCTTTTGAGGATGGAGTCCGCAGGAAAGCAGAGAGGGCCAAATTGTCTGGGGCATTTGAAAGGGTTCCAGGAGGCAGTGAGAACCAGCATTACTTTTCCCCGCTGGCACCTTTGCTGTGGCAGGAAAACCTGGACGTTTGTCTTTTTTGCTCCTGAGGCTGCATAAAGTGAAAACAGGTGCTTTTGAGGATGGAGTCCGCAGGAAAGCAGAGAGGGCCAAATTGTCTGGGGCATTTGAAAGGGTTCCAGGAGGCAGTGAGAACCAGCATTACTTTTCCCCGCTGGCACCTTTGCTGTGGCAGCAAAAGCTGGACGTTTGTCTTTTTTGCTCCTGAGGATGCCGAAAGCGAAAACAGGTGCTTTTGAGGATGGAGTCCGCAGGAAAGCAGAGAGGGCCAAATTGTCTGGGGCATTTGAAAGAGTTCCAGGAGGCAGTGAGAACCAGCATTACTTTTCCCGGCTGGCACCTTTGCTGTGGCAGCAAAAGCTGGACGTTTGTCTTTTTTGCTCCGGAGGCTGCCGAAAGCGAAAACAGGTGCTTTTGAGGATGGAGTCCGCAGGAAAGCAGAGAGGGCCAAATTGTCTGTGGCATTTGAAAGGGTTCCAGGAGGCAGTGAGAACCAGCATTACTTTTCCCGGCAGGCACCTTTGCTGTGGCAGCAAAAGCTGGACGTTTGTCTTTTTTGCTCCGGAGGCTGCCGAAAGCGAAAACAGGTGCTTTTGAGGATGGAGTCCGCAGGAAAGCAGAGAGGGCCAAATTGTCTGGGGCATTTGAAAGAGTTCCAGGAGGCCGTGAGAACCAGCATTACTTTTCCCCGCTGGCACCTTTGCTGTGGCAGCAAAACCTGGACGTTTGTCTTTTTTGCTCCGGAGGCTGCCGAAAGCGAAAACAGGTGCTTTTGAGGATGGAGTCCGCAGGAAAGCAGAGAGGGCCAAATAGTCTGTGGCATTTGAAGAGGTTCCAGGAGGCAGTGACGAACAGCATCACTTTTCCCCGCCGGCACCTTTGCTGTGGCAGCAAAACCTGGACGTTTGTCTTTTTACCACCGGAGGGCGCCGAAAGTGAAAAAAGGCGCTTTTGAGGATGGAGTCCGCAGGAAAGCAGAGAGGGCCAAATGGTCTGGGGCATTTGAAGGGGTTCCAGGAGGCAGTGAGGAACAGCATCACTTTTCCCCGCTGGCACCTTTGCTGTGGCAGCAAAAGCTGGACGTTTGTCTTTTTTGCTCCGGATGCTGCCGAAAGCGAAAACAGGTGCTTTTGAGGATGGAGTCCGCAGGAAAGCAGAGAGGGCCAAATTGTCTGGGGCATTTGAAAGGGTTCCAGGAGGCAGTGAGAACCAGCATTACTTTTCCCGGCTGGCACCTTTGCTGTGGCAGCAAAAGCTGGACGTTTGTCTTTTTTGCTCCTGAGGATGCCGAAAGGGAAAACAGGTTCTTTTGAGGATGGAGTCCGCAGGAAAGCAGAGAGGGCCAAATTGTCTGTGGCATTTGAAAGAGTTCCAGGAGGCAGTGAGAACCAGCATTACTTTTCCCGGCAGGCACCTTTGCTGTGGCAGCAAATCCTGGACGTTTGTCTTTTTTGCTCCGGAGGCTGCCGAAAGCGAAAACAGGTGCTTTTGAGGATGGAGTCCGCAGGAAAGCAGAGAGGGCCAAATTGTCTGTGGCATTTGAAAGGGTTCCAGGAGGCAGTGAGAACCAGCATTACTTTTCCCCGCTGGCACCTTTGCTGTGGCAGCAAAAGCTGGACGTTTGTCTTTTTTGCTCCGGAGGCTGCCGAAAGCGAAAACAGGTGCTTTTGAGGATGGAGTCCGCAGGAAAGCAGAGAGGGCCAAATAGTCTGTGGCATTTGAAAGAGTTCCAGGAGGCCGTGAGAATCAGCATTACTTTTCCCCGCTGGAACCTTTGCTGTGGCACCAAAACCTGGACGTTTGTCTTTTTTGCTCCGGAGGCTGCCGAAAGCGAAAACAGGTGCTTTTGAGGATGGAGTCCGCAGGAAAGCAGAGAGGGCCAAATAGTCTGTGGCATTTGAAGAGGTTCCAGGAGGCAATGAGGACCAGCATCACTTTTCCCCGCTGGCACCTTTGCTGTGGCAGCAAAAGCTGGACGTTTGTCTTTTTACCACCGGAGGGCGCCGAAAGTGAAAACAGGCGCTTTTGAGGATGGAGTCCGCAGGAAAGCAGAGAGGGCCAAATTGTCTGGGGCATTTGAAGGGGTTCCAGGAGGCAGTGACGAACAGCATCACTTTTCCCCGCTGGCACCTTTGCTGTGGCAGCAAAAGCTGGACGTTTGTCTTTTTTGCTCCTGAGGATGCCGAAAGCGAAAACAGGTGCTTTTGAGGATGGAGTCCGCAGGAAAGCAGAGAGGGCCAAATTGTCTGGGGCATTTGAAAGAGTTCCAGGAGGCAGTGAGAACCAGCATTACTTTTCCCGGCAGGCACCTTTGCTGTGGCAGCAAAAGCTGGACGTTTGTCTTTTTTGCTCCGGAGGCTGCCGAAAGCGAAAACAGGTGCTTTTGAGGATGGAGTCCGCAGGAAAGCAGAGAGGGCCAAATTGTCTGGGGCATTTGAAGAGGTTCCAGGAGGCAATGAGGACCAGCATCACTTTTCCCGGCTGGCACCTTTGCTGTGGCAGGAAAAGCTGGACGTTTGTCTTTTTTGCTCCGGAGGCTGCCGAAAGCGAAAACAGGTGCTTTTGAGGATGGAGTCCGCAGGAAAGCAGAGAGGGCCAAATTGTCTGGGGCATTTGAAAGGGTTCCAGGAGGCAGTGAGAACCAGCATTACTTTTCCCCGCTGGCACCTTTGCTGTGGCAGGAAAACCTGGACGTTTGTCTTTTTTGCTCCGGAGGCTGACGAAAGCGAAAACAGGTGCTTTTGAGGATGGAGTCCGCAGGAAAGCAGAGAGGGCCAAATTGTCTGGGGCATTTGAAAGGGTTCCAGGAGGCAGTGAGAACCAGCATTACTTTTCCCCGCTGGCACCTTTGCTGTGGCAGGAAAAGCTGGACTTTTGTCTTTTTTGCTCCGGAGGCTGCCGAAAGCGAAAACAGGTGCTTTTGAGGATGGAGTCCGCAGGAAAGCAGAGAGTGCCAAATTGTCTGTGGCATTTGAAGAGGTTCCAGGAGGCAATGAGGACCAGCATCACTTTTCCCGGCTGGCACCTTTGCTGTGGCAGCAAAAGCTGGACGTTTGTCTTTTTACCACCGGAGGGCGCCGAAAGTGAAAAAATGCGCTTTTGAGGATAGAGTCCGCAGGAAAGCAGAGAGGGCCAAATGGCCTGGGGCATTTGAAGGGGTTCCAGGAGGCAGTGAGAACCAGCATTACTTTTCCCCGCTGGCACCTTTGCTGTGGCAGCAAAAGCTGGACGTTTGTCTTTTTTGCTCCTGAGGATGCCGAAAGCGAAAACAGGTGCTTTTGAGGATGGAATCCGCAGGAAAGCAGAGAGGGCCAAATTGTCTGAGGCATTTGAAAGAGTTCCAGGAGGCAGTGAGAACCAGCATTACTTTTCCCCGCTGGCACCTTTGCTGTGGCAGCAAAAGCTGGACGTTTGTCTTTTTTGCTCCGGAGGCTGCCGAAAGCGAAAACAGGTGCTTTTGAGGATGGAGTCCGCAGGAAAGCAGAGAGGGCCAAATTGTCTGTGGCATTTGAAAGGGTTCCAGGAGGCAGTGAGAACCAGCATTACTTTTCCCCGCTGGCACCTTTGCTGTGGCAGCAAAAGCTGGACGTTTGTCTTTTTTGCTCCGGAGGCTGCCGAAAGCGAAAACAGGTGCTTTTGAGGATGGAGTCCGCAGGAAAGCAGAGAGGGCCAAATTGTCTGTGGCATTTGAAAGAGTTCCAGGAGGCCGTGAGAATCAGCATTACTTTTCCCCGCTGGCACCTTTGCTGTGGCAGGAAAACCTGGACGTTTGTCTTTTTTGCTCCGGAGGCTGCCGAAAGCGAAAACAGGTGCTTTTGAGGATGGAGTCCGCAGGAAAGCAGAGAGGGCCAAATAGTCTGTGGCATTTGAAGAGGTTCCAGGAGGCAATGAGGACCAGCATCACTTTTCCCCGCTGGCACCTTTGCTGTGGCAGCAAAAGCTGGACGTTTGTCTTTTTACCACCGGAGGGCGCCGAAAGTGAAAACAGGCGCTTTTGAGGATGGAGTCCGCAGGAAAGCAGAGAGGGCCAAATTGTCTGGGGCATTTGAAGGGGTTCCAGGAGGCAGTGACGAACAGCATCACTTTTCCCCGCTGGCACCTTTGCTGTGGCAGCAAAAGCTGGACGTTTGTCTTTTTTGCTCCTGAGGATGCCGAAAGCGAAAACAGGTGCTTTTGAGGATGGAGTCCGCAGGAAAGCAGAGAGGGCCAAATTTTCTGGGGCATTTGAAAGAGTTCCAGGAGGCAGTGAGAACCAGCATTACTTTTCCCGGCAGGCACCTTTGCTGTGGCAGCAAATCCTGGACGTTTGTCTTTTTTGCTCCGGAGGCTGCCGAAAGCGAAAACAGGTGCTTTTGAGGATGGAGTCCGCAGGAAAGCAGAGCGGGCCAAATTGTCTGTGGCATTTGAAAGGGTTCCAGGAGGCAGTGAGAACCAGCATTACTTTTCCCCGCTGGCACCTTTGCTGTGGCAGCAAAAGCTGGACGTTTGTCTTTTTTGCTCCGGAGTTTGCCGAAAGCGAAAACAGGTGCTTTTGAGGATGGAGTCCGCAGGAAAGTAGAGAGGGCCAAATTGTCTGGGGCATTTGAAAGGGTTCCAGGAGGCAGTGAGAACCAGCATTACTTTTCCCCGCTGGCACCTTTGCTGTGGCAGCAAAACCTGGACGTTTGTCTTTTTTGCTCCGGAGGCTGCCGAAAGCGAAAACAGGTGCTTTTGAGGATGGAGTCCGCAGGAAAGCAGAGAGGGCCAAATTGTCTGGGGCATTTGAAGAGGTTCCAGGAGGCAATGAGGACCAGCATCACTTTTCCCGGCTGGCACCTTTGCTGTGGCAGGAAAAGCTGGACGTTTGTCTTTTTTGCTCCGGAGGCTGCCGAAAGCGAAAACAGGTGCTTTTGAGGATGGAGTCCGCAGGAAAGCAGAGAGGGCCAAATTGTCTGGGGCATTTGAAAGGGTTCCAGGAGGCAGTGAGAACCAGCATTACTTTTCCCCGCTGGCACCTTTGCTGTGGCAGGAAAACCTGGACGTTTGTCTTTTTTGCTCCGGAGGCTGCCGAAAGTGAAAACAGGTGCTTTTGAGGATGGAGTCCGCAGGAAAGCAGAGAGGGCCAAATTGTCTGTGGCATTTGAAAGAGTTCCAGGAGGCAGTGAGAACCAGCATTACTTTTCCCGGCTGGCTCCTTTGCTGTGGCAGGAAAAGCTGGACGTTTGTCTTTTTTGCTCCGGAGGCTGCCGAAAGCGAAAACAGGTGCTTTTGAGGATGGAGTCCGCAGGAAAGCAGAGAGGGCCAAATGGTCTGGGGCATTTGAAAGGGTTCCAGGAGGCAGTGAGAACCAGCATTACTTTTCCCCGCTGGCACCTTTGCTGTGGCAGGAAAACCTGGACGTTTGTCTTTTTTGCTCCGGAGGCTGCCGAAAGTGAAAACAGGTGCTTTTGAGGATGGAGTCCGCAGGAAAGCAGAGAGGGCCAAATTGTCTGGGGCATTTGAAAGGGTTCCAGGAGGCAGTGAGAACCAGCATTACTTTTCCCGGCTGGCACCTTTGCTGTGGCAGCAAAAGCTGGACGTTTGTCTTTTTTGCTCCTGAGAATGCCGAAAGCGAAAACAGGTGCTTTTGAGGATGGAGTCCGCAGGAAAGCAGAGAGGGCCAAATTGTCTGTGGCATTTGAAAGAGTTCCAGGAGGCAGTGAGAACCAGCATTACTTTTCCCGGCAGGCACCTTTGCTGTGGCAGCAAAAGCTGGACGTTTGTCTTTTTTCTCCGGAGGCTGCCGAAAGCGAAAACAGGTGCTTTTGAGGATGGAGTCCGCAGGAAAGCAGAGAGGGCCAAATAGTCTGTGGCATTTGAAAGAGTTCCAGGAGGCCGTGAGAACCAGCATTACTTTTCCCCGCTGGCACCTTTGCTGTGGCAGCAAAACCTGGACGTTTGTCTTTTTTGCTCCGGAGGCTGCCGAAAGCGAAAACAGGTGCTTTTGAGGATGGAGTCCGCAGGAAAGCAGAGAGGGCCAAATAGTCTGTGGCATTTGAAGAGGTTCCAGGAGGCAATGAGGACCAGCATCACTTTTCCCCGCTGGCACCTTTGCTGTGGCAGCAAAAGCTGGACGTTTGTCTTTTTACCACCGGAGGGCGCCGAAAGTGAAAACAGGCGCTTTTGAGGATGGAGTCCGCAGGAAAGCAGACAGGGCCAAATTGTCTGGGGCATTTGAAGGGGTTCCAGGAGGCAATGAGGACCAGCATCACTTTTCCCCCTGGCACCTTTGCTGTGGCAGCAAAAGCTGGACGTTTGTCTTTTTACCACCGGAGGGCGCCGAAAGTGAAAAAAGGCGCTTTTGAGGATGGAGTCCGCAGGAAAGCAGAGAGGGCCAAATGGTCTGGGGCATTTGAAGGGGTTCCAGGAGGCAGTGAGGAACAGCATCACTTTTCCCCGCTGGCACCTTTGCTGTGGCAGCAAAAGCTGGACGTTTGTCTTTTTTGGTCCGGAGGTTGCCGAAAGCGAAAACAGGTGCTTTTGAGGATGGAGTCCGCAGGAAAGCAGAGAGGGCCAAATTGTCTGTGGCATTTGAAAGAGTTCCAGGAGGCAGTGAGAACCAGCATTACTTTTCCCCGCTGGCACCTTTGCTGTGGCAGGAAAAGATGGACGTTTGTCTTTTTTGCTCTGGAGGCTGCCGAAAGCGAAAACAGGTGCTTTTGAGGATGGAGTCCGCAGGAAAGCAGAGAGTGCCAAATTGTCTGTGGCATTTGAAGAGGTTCCAGAAGGCAATGAGGACCTGCATCACTTTTCCCGGCTGGCACCTTTGCTGTGGCAGCAAAAGCTGGACGTTTGTCTTTTTACCACCGGAGGGCGCCGAAAGTGAAAAAATGAGCTTTTGAGGATAGAGTCCGCAGGAAAGCAGAGAGGGCCAAATGGTCTGGGGCATTTGAAGGGGTTCCAGGAGGCAGTGAGAACCAGCATTACTTTTCCCCGCTGGCACCTTTGCTGTGGCAGCAAAAGCTGGACGTTTGTCTTTTTTGCTCCTGAGGATGACGAAAGCGAAAACAGGTGCTTTTGAGGATGGAATCCGCAGGAAAGCAGAGAGGGCCAAATTGTCTGAGGCATTTGAAAGAGTTCCAGGAGGCAGTGAGAACCAGCATTACTTTTCCCGGCTGGCACCTTTGCTGTGGCAGCAAAAGCTGGACGTTTGTCTTTTTTGCTCCGGAGGCTGCCGAAAGCGAAAACAGGTGCTTTTGAGGATGGAGTCCGCAGGAAAGCAGAGAGGGCCAAATTGTCTGGGGCATTTGAAAGGGTTCCAGGAGGCAGTGAGAACCAGCATTACTTTTCCTTGCTGGCACCTTTGCTGTGGCAGGAAAACCTGGACGTTTGTCTTTTTTGTTCCTGAGGATGCCGAAAGCGAAAACAGGTGCTTTTGAGGATGGAGTCCGCAGGAAAGCAGAGAGGGCAAAATGGTCTGGGGCATTTGAAAGGGTTCCAGGAGGCAGTGAGAACCAGCATTACTTTTCCCGGCTGGCACCTTTGCTGTGGCAGCAAAAGCTGGACGTTTGTCTTTTTTGCTCCTGAGGATGCCGAAAGCGAAAACAGGTGCTTTTGAGGATGGAGTCTGCAGGAAAGCAGAGAGGGCCAAATTGTCTGGGGCATTTGAAAGAGTTTCAGGAGGCAGTGAGAACCAGCATTACTTTTCCCGGCAGGCACCTTTGCTGTGGCAGCAAAACCTGGACGTTTGTCTTTTTTGCTCCGGAGGCTGCCGAAAGCGAAAACAGGTGCTTTTGAGGATGGAGTCCGCAGGAAAGCAGAGAGGGCCAAATTGTCTGGGGCATTTGAAAGGGTTCCAGGAGGCAGTGAGAACCAGCATTACTTTTCCCCGCTGGCACCTTTGCTGTGGCAGCAAAAGCTGGACGTTTGTCTTTTTTGCTCCGGAGGCTGCCGAAAGCGAAAACAGGTGCTTTTGAGGATGGAGTCCGCAGGAAAGCAGAGAGGGCCAAATAGTCTGTGGCATTTGAAAGAGTTCCAGGAGGCAGTGAGAACCAGCATTACTTTTCCCCGCTGGCACCTTTGCTGTGGCAGCAAAACCTGGACGTTTGTCTTTTTTGCTCCGGAGGCTGCCGAAAGCGAAAACAGGTGCTTTTGAGGATGGAGTCCGCAGGAAAGCAGAGAGGGCCAAATAGTCTGTGGCATTTGAAGAGGTTCCAGGAGGCAATGAGGACCAGCATCTCTTTTTCCCGCTGGCACCTTTGCTGTGGCAGCAAAAGCTGGACGTTTGTCTTTTTTGCTCCGGAGGTTGCCGAAAGTGAAAAAAGGCGCTTTTGAGGATGGAGTCCGCAGGAAAGCAGAGAGGGCCAAATGGTCTGGGGCATTTGAAGGGGTTCCAGGAGGCAGTGAGGAACAGCATCACTTTTCCCCGCTGGCACCTTTGCTATGGCAGCAAAAGCTGGACGTTTGTCTTTTTACCACCGGAGGGCGCCGAAAGCGAAAACAGGTGCTTTTGAGGATGGAGTCCGCAGGAAAGCAGAGAGGGCCAAATTGTCTGTGGCATTTGAAAGGGTTCCAGGAGGCAGTGAGAACCAGCATTACTTTTCCCCGCTGGCACCTTTGCTGTGGCAGCAAAACCTGGACGTTTGTCGTTTTTATTCCTGAGGCTGCCGAAAGCGAAAACAGGTGCTTTTGAGGATGGAGTCCGCAGGAAAGCAGAGAGGGCCAATTTGTCTGGGGCATTTGAAAGGGTTCCAGGAGGCAGTGAGAACCAGCATTACTTTTCCCGGCTGGCACCTTTGCTGTGGCAGCAAAAGCTGGACGTTTGTCTTTTTTGCTCCTGAGGATGTCGAAAGCGAAAACAGGTTCTTTTGAGGATGGAGTCCGCAGGAAAGCACAGAGGGCCAAATTGTCTGTGGCATTTGAAAGAGTTCCAGGAGGCAGTGAGAACCAGCATTACTTTTCGCCGCTGGCACCTTTGCTGTGGCAGCAAAACCTGGACGTTTGTCTTTTTTGCTCCGGAGGCTGCCGAAAGCGAAAACAGGTGCTTTTGAGGATGGAGTCCGCAGGAAAGCAGAGAGGGCCAAATTGTCTGGGGCATTTGAAAGGGTTCCAGGAGGCAGTGAGAACCAGCATTACTTTTCCCCGCTGGCACCTTTGCTGTGGCAGCAAAAGCTGGACGTTTGTCTTTTTTGCTCCGGAGGCTGCTGCAAGCGAAAACAGGTGCTTTTGAGGATGGAGTCCGCAGGAAAGCAGAGAGGGCGAAATAGTCTATGGCATTTGAAAGAGTTCCAGGAGGCCGTGAGAACCAGCATTACTTTTCCCCGCTGGCACCTTTGCTGTGGCACCAAAACCTGGACGTTTGTCTTTTTTGCTCCGGAGGCTGCCGAAAGCGAAAACAGGTGCTTTTGAGGATGGAGTCCGCAGGAAAGCAGAGAGGGCCAAATAGTCTGTGGCATTTGAAGAGGTTCCAGGAGGCAATGAGGACCAGCATCACTTTTCCCCGCTGGCACCTTTGCTGTGGCAGCAAAAGCTGGACGTTTGTCTTTTTACCACCGGAGGGCGCCGAAAGTGAAAAAAGGCGCTTTTGAGGATGGAGTCCGCAGGAAAGCAGAGAGGGCCAAATGGTCTGGGGCATTTGAAGGGGTTCCAGGAGGCAGTGACGAACAGCATCACTTTTCCCCGCTGGCACCTTTGCTGTGGCAGCAAAAGCTGGACGTTTGTCTTTTTTGCTCCTGAGGACGCCGAAAGCGAAAACAGGTGCTTTTGAGGATGGAGTCCGCAGGAAAGCAGAGAGGGCCAAATTGTCTGTGGCATTTGAAAGAGTTCCAGGAGGCAGTGAGAACCAGCATTACTTTTCCCCGCTGGCACCTTTGCTGTGGCAGCAAAAGCTGGACGTTTGTCTTTTTTGCTCCGGAGGCTGCCGAAAGCGAAAACAGGTGCTTTTGAGGATGGAGTCCGCAGGAAAGCAGAGAGGGCCAAATTGTCTGTGGCATTTGAAAGAGTTCCAGGAGGCAGTGAGAACCAGCATTACTTTTCCCCGCTGGCACCTTTGCTGTGGCAGCAAATCTGGACGTTTGTCTTTTTTGCTCCGGAGGTTGCCGAAAGCGAAAACAGGTGCTTTTGAGGATGGAGTCCGCAGGAAAGTAGAGAGGGCCAAATTGTCTGGGGCATTTGAAAGGGTTCCAGGAGGCACTGAGAACCAGCATTACTTTTCCCGGCTGGCACCTTTGCTGTGGCAGCAAAACCTGGACGTTTGTCTTTTTTGCTCCGGAGGCTGCCGAAAGCGAAAACAGGTGCTTTTGAGGATGGAGTCCGCAGGAAAGCAGAGAGGGCCAAATTGTCTGGGGCATTTGAAAGAGTTCCAGGAGGCAGTGAGGACCAGCATTACTTTTCCCGGCAGTCACCTTTGCTGTGGCAGCAAAAGCTGGACGTTTGTCTTTTTTGCTCCGGAGGCTGCCGAAAGCGAAAACAGGTGCTTTTGAGGATGGAGTCCGCAGGAAAGCAGAGAGGGCCAAATAGTCTGTGGCATTTGAAAGAGTTCCAGGAGGCAGTGAGGACCAGCATTACTTTTCCCGGCAGTCACCTTTGCTGTGGCAGCAAAACCTGGACGTTTGTCTTTTTTGCTCCTGAGGATGCCGAAAGCGAAAACAGGTGCTTTTGAGGATGGAGTCCGCAGGAAAGCAGAGAGGGCCAAATGGTCTGTGGCATTTGAAAGGGTTCCAGGAGGCAGTGAGAACCAGCATTACTTTTCCCCGCTGGCACCTTTGCTGTGGCAGCAAAAGCTGGACGTTTGTCTTTTTTCTCCGGAGGCTGCCGAAAGCGAAAACAGGTGCTTTTGAGGATGGAGTCCGCAGGAAAGCAGAGAGGGCCAAATAGTCTGTGGCATTTGAAAGAGTTCCAGGAGGCCGTGAGAACCAGCATTACTTTTCCCCGCTGGCACCTTTGCTGTGGCAGCAAAACCTGGACGTTTGTCTTTTTTGCTCCGGAGGCTGCCGAAAGCGAAAACAGGTGCTTTTGAGGATGGAGTCCGCAGGAAAGCAGAGAGGGCCAAATAGTCTGTGGCATTTGAAGAGGTTCCAGGAGGCAATGAGGACCAGCATCACTTTTCCCGGCTGGCACCTTTGCTGTGGCAGCAAAAGCTGGACGTCTGTCTTTTTACCACCGGAGGGCGCCGAAAGTGAAAAAAGGCGCTTTTGAGGATGGAGTCCGCAGGAAAGCAGAGAGGGCCAAATTGTCTGGGGCATTTGAAAGAGTTCCAGGAGGCAGTGAGAACCAGCATTACTTTTCCCCGCTGGCACCTTTGCTGTGGCAGCAAAAGCTGGACGTTTGTCTTTTTACCACCGGAGGGCGGCGAAAGTGAAAAAAGGCGCTTTTGAGGATAGAGTCCGCAGGAAAGCAGAGAGGGCCAAATGGTCTGGGGCATTTGAAGGGGTTCCAGGAGGCAGTGAGGACCAGCATTACTTTTCCCCGCTGGCACCTTTGCTGTGGCAGCAAAACCTGGACGTTTGTCTTTTTTGCTCCGGAGGCTGCCGAAAGCGAAAACAGGTGCTTTTGAGGATGGAGTCCGCAGGAAAGCAGAGAGGGCCAAATTGTCTGGGGCATTTGAAAGAGTTCCAGGAGGCAGTGAGAACCAGCATTACTTTTCCCCGCTGGCACCTTTGCTGTGGCAGGAAAAGCTGGACGTTTGTCTTTTTTGCTCTGGAAACTGCCGAAAGCGAAAACAGGTGCTTTTGAGGATGGAGTCCGCAGGAAAGCAGAGAGGGCCAAATTGTCTGGGGCATTTGAAAGGGTTCCAGGAGGCAGTGAGAACCAGCATTACTTTTCCCCGCTGGCACCTTTGCTGTGGCAGCAAAACCGGGACGTTTTTCTTTTTTGCTCTGGAGGCTGCCGAAAGCGAAAACAGGTGCTTTTGAGGATGGAGTCCGCAGGAAAGCAGAGAGGGCCAAATTGTCTGGGGCATTTGAAAGGGTTCCAGGAGGCAGTGAGAACCAGCATTACTTTTCCCCGCTGGCACCTTTGCTGTGGCAGCAAAAGCTGGACGTTTGTCTTTTTTGCTCCTGAGGATGCCGAAAGCGAAAACAGGTGCTTTTGAGGATGGAGTCCGCAGGAAAGCAGAGAGGGCTAAATTGTCTGGGGCATTTGAAAGAGTTCCAGGAGGCAGTGAGAACCAGCATTACTTTTCCCCGCTGGCACCTTTGCTGTGGCAGCAAAAGCTGGACGTTTGTCTTTTTTGCTCCGGAGGCTGCCGAAAGCGAAAACAGGTGCTTTTGAGGATGGAGTCCGCAGGAAAGCAGAGAGGGCCAAATTGTCTGGGGCATTTGAAAGGGTTCCAGGAGGCAGTGAGAACCAGCATTACTTTTCCCCGCTGGCACCTTTGCTGTGGCAGCAAAAGCTGGACGTTTGTCTTTTTTGATCCTGAGGATGCCGAAAGCGAAAAGAGGTGCTTTTGAGGATGGAATCCGCAGGAAAGCAGAGAGGGCCAAATTGTCTGGGGCATTTGAAAGGGTTCCAGGAGGCAGTGAGAACCAGCATTCCTTTTCCCGGCAGGCACCTTTGCTGTGGCAGCAAAACCTGGACGTTTGTCTTTTTTGCTCCGGAGGTTGCCGAAAGCGAAAACAGGTGCTTTTGAGGATGGAGTCCGCAGGAAAGCAGAGAGGGCCAAATAGTCTGTGGCATTTGAAAGAGTTCCAGGAGGCCGTGAGAACAAACATTACTTTCCCCGCTGGCACCTTTGCTGTGGCAGCAAAAGCTGGACGTTTGTCTTTTTTGCTCCGGAGGCTGCCGAAAGCGAAAACAGGTGCTTTTGAGGATGGAGTCCGCAGGAAAGCAGAGAGGGCCAAATTGTCTGGGGCATTTGAAAGGGTTCCAGGAGGCAGTGAGAACCAGCATTACTTTTGCCCGCTGGCACTTTTGCTGTGGCAGGAAAACCTGGACGTTTGTCTTTTTTGCTCCGGAGGCTGCCGAAAGCGAAAACAGGTGCTTTTGAGTATGGAGTCCGCAGGAAAGCAGAGAGGGCCAAATGGTCTGGGGCATTTGAAGGGGTTCCAGGAGGCAGTGAGGACCAGCATTACTTTTCCCCGCTGGCACCTTTGCTGTGGGAGCAAAAGCTGGACGTTTGTCTTTTTACCACCGGAGGGCGCCGAAAGTGAAAAAAGGCGCTTTTGAGGATGGAGTCCGCAGGAAAGCAGAGAGGGCCAAATGGTCTGGGGCATTTGAAGGGGTTCCAGGAGGCAGTGAGGACCAGCATTACTTTTCCCCGCTGGCACCTTTGCTGTGGCAGCAAAAGCTGGACGTTTGTCTTTTTACCACCGGAGGGCGCCGAAAGTGAAAAAAGGCGCTTTTGAGGATAGATTCCGCAGGAAAGCAGAGAGGGCCAAATGGTCTGGGGCATTTGAAGAGGTTCCAGGAGGCAGTGAGAACCAGCATTACTTTTCCCCGCTGGCACCTTTGCTGTGGCAGCAAAAGCTGGACGTTTGTCTTTTTTGCTCCGGAGGTTGCCGAAAGCGAAAACAGGTGCTTTTGAGGATGGAGTCCGCAGGAAAGCAGAGAGGGCCAAATTGTCTGGGGCATTTGAAAGAGTTCCAGGAGGCAGTGAGAACCAGCATTACTTTTCCCCGCTGGCACCTTTGCTGTGGCAGGAAAAGCTGGACGTTTGTCTTTTTTGCTCTGGAAACTGCCGAAAGCGAAAACAGGTGCTTTTGAGGATGGAGTCCGCAGGAAAGCAGAGAGGGCCAAATTGTCTGGGGCATTTGAAAGGGTTCCAGGAGGCAGTGAGAACCAGCATTACTTTTCCCCGCTGGCACCTTTGCTGTGGCAGCAAAAGCTGGACGTTTGTCTTTTTTGCTCCTGAGGATGCCGAAAGCGAAAACAGGTGCTTTTGAGGATGGAGTCCGCAGGAAAGCAGAGAGGGCCAAATAGTCTGTGGCATTTGAAAGAGTTCCAGGAGGCAGTGAGAACCAGCATTACTTTTCCCCGCTGGCACCTTTGCTGTGGCAGCAAAACCTGGACGTTTGTCTTTTTTGCTCCGGAGGCTGCCGAAAGCGAAAACAGGTGCTTTTGAGTATGGAGTCCGCAGGAAAGCAGAGAGGGCCAAATAGTCTGTGGCATTTGAAGAGGTTCCAGGAGGCAATGAGGACCAGTATCACTTTTCCCCGCTGTCACCTTTGCTGTGGCAGCAAAAGCTGGACGTTTGTCTTTTTACCACCGGAGGGCGCCGAAAGTGAAAAAAGGCGCTTTTGAGGATGGAGTCCGCAGGAAAGCAGAGAGGGCCAAATGGTCTTGGGCATTTGAAGGGGTTCCAGGAGGCAGTGAGGACCAGCATTACTTTTCCCCGCTGGCACCTTTGCTGTGGCAGCAAAAGCTGGACGTTTGTCTTTTTACCACCGGAGGGCGCCGAAAGTGAAAAAAGGCGCTTTTGAGGATAGATTCCGCAGGAAAGCAGAGAGGGCCAAATGGTCTGGGGCATTTGAAGAGGTTCCAGGAGGCAGTGAGGACCAGCATTACTTTTCCCCGCTGGCACCTTTGCTGTGGCAGCAAAAGCTGGACGTTTGTCTGTTTTGCTCCGGAGGCTGCCGAAAGCGAAAACAGGTGCTTTTGAGGATGGAGTCCGCAGGAAAGCAGAGAGGGCCAAATTGTCTGGGGCATTTGAAAGAGTTCCAGGAGGCAGTGAGAACCAGCATTACTTTTCCCCGCTGGCACCTTTGCTGTGGCAGGAAAAGCTGGACGTTTGTCTTTTTTGCTCTGGAAACTGCCGAAAGCGAAAACAGGTGCTTTTGAGGATGGAGTCCGCAGGAAAGCAGAGAGGGCCAAATTGTCTGGGGCATTTGAAAGGGTTCCAGGAGGCAGTGAGAACCAGCATTACTTTTCCCCGCTGGCACCTTTGCTGTGGCAGCAAAAGCTGGACGTTTGTCTTTTTTGCTCCTGAGGATGCCGAAAGCGAAAACAGGTGCTTTTGAGGATGGAGTCCGCAGGAAAGCAGAGAGGGCCAAATAGTCTGTGGCATTTGAAAGAGTTCCAGGAGGCAGTGAGAACCAGCATTACTTTTCCCCGCTGGCACCTTTGCTGTGGCAGCAAAACCTGGACGTTTGTCTTTTTTGCTCCGGAGGCTGCCGAAAGCGAAAACAGGTGCTTTTGAGTATGGAGTCCGCAGGAAAGCAGAGAGGGCCAAATAGTCTGTGGCATTTGAAGAGGTTCCAGGAGGCAATGAGGACCAGTATCACTTTTCCCCGCTGTCACCTTTGCTGTGGCAGCAAAAGCTGGACGTTTGTCTTTTTACCACCGGAGGGCGCCGAAAGTGAAAAAAGGCGCTTTTGAGGATGGAGTCCGCAGGAAAGCAGAGAGGGCCAAATGGTCTGGGGCATTTGAAGGGGTTCCAGGAGGCAGTGAGGACCAGCATTACTTTTCCCCGCTGGCACCTTTGCTGTGGCAGCAAAAGCTGGACGTTTGTCTTTTTACCACCGGAGGGCGCCGAAAGTGAAAAAAGGCGCTTTTGAGGATAGATTCCGCAGGAAAGCAGAGAGGGCCAAATTGACTGTGGCATTTGAAGAGGTTCCAGGACGCAGTGAGAACCAGCATTACTTTTCCCCGCTGGCACCTTTGCTGTGGCAGCAAAAGCTGGACGTTTGTCTTTTTTGCTCCGGAGGCTGCCGAAAGCGAAAACAGGTGCTTTTGAGGATGGAGTCCGCAGGAAAGCAGAGAGGGCCAAATTGTCTGGGGCATTTGAAAGAGTTCCAGGAGGCAGTGAGAACCAGCATTACTTTTCCCCGCTGGCACCTTTGCTGTGGCAGGAAAAGCTAGACGTTTGTCTTTTTTGCTCTGGAAACTGCCGAAAGCGAAAACAGGTGCTTTTGAGGATGGAGTCCGCAGGAAAGCAGAGAGGGCCAAATTGTCTGGGGCATTTGAAAGGGTTCCAGGAGGCAGTGAGAACCAGCATTACTTTTCCCCGCTGGCACCTTTGCTGTGGCAGCAAAACCTGGACGTTTGTCTTTTTTGCTCCTGAGGATGCCGAAAGCGAAAACAGGTGCTTTTGAGGATGGAGTCCGCAGGAAAGCAGAGAGGGCTAAATTGTCTGGGGCATTTGAAAGAGTTCCAGGAGGCAGTGAGAACCAGCATTACTTTTCCCCGCTGGCACCTTTGCTGTGGCAGCAAAAGCTGGACGTTTTTTTTTTTTTGCTCCGGAGGCTGCCGAAAGCGAAAACAGGTGCTTTTGAGGATGGAGTCCGCAGGAAAGCAGAGAGGGCTAAATTGTCTGGGGCATTTGAAAGAGTTCCAGGAGGCAGTGAGAACCAGCATTACTTTTCCCCGCTGGCACCTTTGCTGTGGCAGCAAAAGCTGGACGTTTGTCTTTTTTGCTCTGGAAACTGCCGAAAGCGAAAACAGGTGCTTTTGAGGATGGAGTCCGCAGGAAAGCAGAGAGGGCCAAATTGTCTGGGGCATTTGAAAGGGTTCCAGGAGGCAGTGAGAACCAGCATTACTTTTCGCCGCTGGCACCTTTGCTGTGGCAGCAAAAGCTGGACGTTTGTCTTTTTTGCTCCTGAGGATGCCGAAAGCGAAAACAGGTGCTTTTGAGGATGGAGTCCGCAGGAAAGCAGAGAGGGCCAAATTGTCTGGGGCATTTGAAAGAGTTCCAGGAGGCAGTGAGAACCAGCATTCCTTTTCCCGGCAGGCACCTTTGCTGTGGCAGCAAAACCTGGACGTTTGTCTTTTTTGCTCCGGAGGTTGCCGAAAGCGAAAACAGGTGCTTTTGAGGATGGAGTCCGCAGGAAAGCAGAGAGGGCCAAATAGTCTGTGGCATTTGAAAGAGTTCCAGGAGGCCGTGAGAACCAGCATTACTTTTCCCGGCTGGCACCTTTGCTGTGGCAGCAAAACCTGGACGTTTGTCTTTTTTGCTCCGGAGGCTGCCGAAAGCGAAAATAGGTGCTTTTGAGGATGGAGTCCGCAGGAAAGCAGAGAGGGCCAAATTGTCTGTGGCATTTGAAAGGGTTCCAGGAGGCCGTGAGAACCAGCATTACTTTTCCCCGCTGGCACCTTTGCTGTGGCAGCAAAACCTGGACGTTTGTCTTTTTTGCTCCTGAGGCTGCCGAAAGCGAAAACAGGTGCTTTTGAGGATGGAGTCCGCAGGATAGCAGAGAAGGCCAAATTGTCTGGGGCATTTGAAAGGGTTCCAGGAGGCAGTGAGAACCAGCATTACTTTTCGCCGCTGGCACCTTTGCTGTGGCAGCAAAAGCTGGACGTTTGTCTTTTTTGCTCCTGAGGCTGCCGAAAGCGAAAACAGGTGCTTTTGAGGATGGAGTCCGCAGGAAAGCAAAGAGGGCCAAATTGTCTGGGGCATTTGAAAGAGTTCCAGGAGGCAGTGAGAACCAGCATTACTTTTCCCGGCAGGCACCTTTGCTGTGGCAGCAAAACCTGGACGTTTGTCTTTTTTGCTCCGGAGGTTGCCGAAAGCGAAAACAGGTGCTTTTGAGGATGGAGTCCGCAGGAAAGCAGAGAGGGCCAAATAGTCTGTGGCATTTGAAAGAGTTCCAGGAGGCCGTGAGAACCAGCATTACTTTTCCCCGCTGGCACCTTTGCTGTGGCAGCAAAACCTGGACGTTTGTCTTTTTTGCTCCGGAGGCTGCCGAAAGCGAAAACAGGTGCTTTTGAGGATGGAGTCCGCAGGAAAGCAGAGAGGGCCAAATTGTCTGGGGCATTTGAAAGGGTTCCAGGAGGCAGCTAGAACCAGCATTACTTTTGCCCGCTGGCACCTTTGCTGTGGCAGCAAAACCTGGACGTTTGTCTTTTTTGCTCCGGAGGCTGCCGAAAGTGAAAACATGTGCTTTTGAGGATGCAGTCCGCAGGAAAGCAGAGAGGGCCAAATAGTCTGTGGCATTTGAAAGAGTTCCAGGAGGCCGTGAGAACCAGCATTACTTTTCCCCGCTGGCACCTTTGCTGTGGCAGGAAAACCTGGACGTTTGTCTTTTTTGCTCCGGAGGCTGCCGAAAGCGAAAAAAGGTGCTTTTGAGGATGGAGTCCGCAGGAAAGCAGAGAGGGCCAAATAGTCTGTGGCATTGGAAGAGGTTCCAGGAGGCAATGAGGACCAGCATCACTTTTCCCCGCTGGCACCTTTGCTGTGGCAGCAAAAGCTGGACGTTTGTCTTTTTACCACCGGAGGGCGCCGAAAGTGAAAAAAGGCGCTTTTGAGGATGGAGTCCGCAGGAAAGCAGAGAGGGCCAAATTGTCTGTGGCATTTGAAGAGGTTCCAGGAGGCAGTGAGAACCAGCATTACTTTTCGCCGCTGGCACCTTTGCTGTGGCAGCAAAAGCTGGACGTTTGTCTTTTTTGCTCCTGAGGCTGCCGAAAGCGAAAACAGGTGCTTTTGAGGATGGAGTCCGCAGGAAAGCAGAGAGGGCCAAATTGTCTGTGGCATTTGAAAGAGTTCCAGGAGGCAGTGAGAACCAGCATTACTTTTCCCCGCTGGCACCTTTGCTGTGGCAGGAAAAGCTAGACGTTTGTCTTTTTTGCTCTGGAAACTGCCGAAAGCGAAAACAGGTGCTTTTGAGGATGGAGTCCGCAGGAAAGCAGAGAGGGCCAAATTGTCTGGGGCATTTGAAAGGGTTCCAGGAGGCAGTGAGAACCAGCATTACTTTTCGCCGCTGGCACCTTTGCTGTGGCAGCAAAACCTGGACGTTTGTCTTTTTTGCTCCTGAGGATGCCGAAAGCGAAAACAGGTGCTTTTGAGGATGGAGTCCGCAGGAAAGCAGAGAGGGCTAAATTGTCTGGGGCATTTGAAAGAGTTCCAGGAGGCAGTGAGAACCAGCATTACTTTTCCCCGCTGGTACCTTTGCTGTGGCAGCAAAACCTGGACGTTTGTCTTTTTTGCTCCGGAGGCTGCCGAACGCGAAAACAGGTGCTTTTGAGGATGGAGTCCGCAGGAAAGCAGAGAGGGCCAAATTGTCTGGGGCATTTGAAAGAGTTCCAGGAGGCAGTGAGAACCAGCATTACTTTTCCCCGCTGGCACCTTTGCTGTGGCAGCAAAAGCTGGACGTTTGTCTTTTTTGCTCTGGAAACTGCCGAAAGCGAAAACAGGTGCTTTTGAGGATGGAGTCCGCAGGAAAGCAGAGAGGGCCAAATTGTCTGGGGCATTTGAAAGGGTTCCAGGAGGCAGTGAGAACCAGCATTACTTTTCGCCGCTGGCACCTTTGCTGTGGCAGCAAAAGCTGGACGTTTGTCTTTTTTGCTCCTGAGGATGCCGAAAGCGAAAACAGGTGCTTTTGAGGATGGAGTCCGCAGGAAAGCAGAGAGGGCCAAATTGTCTGGGGCATTTGAAAGAGTTCCAGGAGGCAGTGAGAACCAGCATTACTTTTCCCGGCAGGCACCTTTGCTGTGGCAGCAAAACCTGGACGTTTGTCTTTTTTGCTCCGGAGGTTGCCGAAAGCGAAAACAGGTGCTTTTGAGGATGGAGTCCGCAGGAAAGCAGAGAGGGCCAAATAGTCTGTGGCATTTGAAAGAGTTCCAGGAGGCCGTGAGAACCAGCATTACTTTTCCCCGCTGGCACCTTTGCTGTGGCAGCAAAACCTGGACGTTTGTCCTTTTTGCTCCTGAGGCTGCCGAAAGCGAAAACAGGTGCTTTTGAGGATGGAGTCCGCAGGAAAGCAGAGAGGGCTAAATTGTCTGGGGCATTTGAAAGAGTTCCAGGAGGCAGTGAGAACCAGCATTACTTTTCCCCGCTGGCACCTTTGCTGTGGCAGCAAAACCTGGACGTTTGTCTTTTTTGCTCCGGAGGCTGCCGAAAGCGAAAACAGGTGCTTTTGAGGATGGAGTCCGCAGGAAAGCAGAGAGGGCCAAATTGTCTGGGGCATTTGAAAGAGTTCCAGGAGGCAGTGAGAACCAGCATTACTTTTCCCCGCTGGCACCTTTGCTGTGGCAGCAAAAGCTGGACGTTTGTCTTTTTTGCTCTGGAAACTGCCGAAAGCGAAAACAGGTGCTTTTGAGGATGGAGTCCGCAGGAAAGCAGAGAGGGCCAAATTGTCTGGGGCATTTGAAAGGGTTCCAGGAGGCAGTGAGAACCAGCATTACTTTTCGCCGCTGGCACCTTTGCTGTGGCAGCAAAACCTGGACGTTTGTCTTTTTTGCTCCTGAGGATGCCGAAAGCGAAAACAGGTGCTTTTGAGGATGGAGTCCGCAGGAAAGCAGAGAGGGCCAAATTGTCTGGGGCATTTGAAAGAGTTCCAGGAGGCAGTGAGAACCAGCATTACTTTTCCCGGCAGGCACCTTTGCTGTGGCAGCAAAACCTGGACGTTTGTCTTTTTTGCTCCGGAGGTTGCCGAAAGCGAAAACAGGTGCTTTTGAGGATGGAGTCCGCAGGAAAGCAGAGAGGGCCAAATAGTCTGTGGCATTTGAAAGAGTTCCAGGAGGCCGTGAGAACCAGCATTACTTTTCCCCGCTGGCACCTTTGCTGTGGCAGCAAAACCTGGACGTTTGTCCTTTTTGCTCCTGAG
The DNA here is from genome assembly GCF_965231255.1 of Vanellus vanellus. Lineage (NCBI taxonomy): Eukaryota > Metazoa > Chordata > Aves > Charadriiformes > Charadriidae > Vanellus > Vanellus vanellus. Next base: position 14,492 of record NW_028128574.1, on the reverse strand, counting down.
GATGCCGAAAGCGAAAACAGGTGCTTTTGAGGATGGAGTCCGCAGGAAAGCAGAGAGGGCTAAATTGTCTGGGGCATTTGAAAGAGTTCCAGGAGGCAGTGAGAACCAGCATTACTTTTCCCCGCTGGCACCTTTGCTGTGGCAGCAAAACCTGGACGTTTGTCTTTTTTGCTCCGGAGGCTGCCGAAAGCGAAAACAGGTGCTTTTGAGGATGGAGTCCGCAGGAAAGCAGAGAGGGCCAAATTGTCTGGGGCATTTGAAAGGGTTCCAGGAGGCAGTGAGAACCAGCATTACTTTTCCCCGCTGGCACCTTTGCTGTGGCAGGAAAAGCTGGACGTTTGTCTTTTTTGCTCCTGAGGATGCCGAAAGCGAAAAGAGGTGCTTTTGAGGATGGAATCCTCAGGAAAGCAGAGAGGGCCAAATTGTCTGGGGCATTTGAAAGAGTTCCAGGAGGCAGTGAGAACCAGCATTACTTTTCCCGGCTGGCACCTTTGCTGTGGCAGCAAAACCTGGACGTTTGTCTTTTTTGCTCCGGAGGCTGCCGAAAGCGAAAATAGGTGCTTTTGAGGATGGAGTCCGCAGGAAAGCAGAGAGGGCCAAATTGTCTGTGGCATTTGAAAGGGTTCCAGGAGGCAGTGAGAACCAGCATTACTTTTCCCCGCTGGCACCTTTGCTGTGGCAGGAAAACCTGGACGTTTGTCTTTTTTGCTCCTGAGGCTGCCGAAAGCGAAAACAGGTGCTTTTGAGGATGGAGTCCGCAGGAAAGCAGAGAGGGCCAAATTGTCTGTGGCATTTGAAAGGGTTCCAGGAGGCAGTGAGAACCAGCATTACTTTTCGCCGCTGGCACCTTTGCTGTGGCAGCAAAAGCTGGACGTTTGTCTTTTTTGCTCCTGAGGCTGCCGAAAGCGAAAACAGGTGCTTTTGAGGATGGAGTCCGCAGGAAAGCAAAGAGGGCCAAATTGTCTGGGGCATTTGAAAGAGTTCCAGGAGGCAGTGAGAACCAGCATTACTTTTCCCGGCAGGCACCTTTGCTGTGGCAGCAAAACCTGGACGTTTGTCTTTTTTGCTCCGGAGGTTGCCGAAAGCGAAAACAGGTGCTTTTGAGGATGGAGTCCGCAGGAAAGCAGAGAGGGCCAAATAGTCTGTGGCATTTGAAAGAGTTCCAGGAGGCCGTGAGAACCAGCATTACTTTTCCCCGCTGGCACCTTTGCTGTGGCAACAAAACCTGGACGTTTGTCTTTTTTGCTCCGGAGGCTGCCGAAAGCGAAAACAGGTGCTTTTGAGGATGGAGTCCGCAGGAAAGCAGAGAGGGCCAAATTGTCTGGGGCATTTGAAAGGGTTCCAGGAGGCAGTGAGAACCAGCATTACTTTTGCCCGCTGGCACCTTTGCTGTGGCAGCAAAACCTGGACGTTTGTCTTTTTTGCTCCGGAGGCTGCCGAAAGTGAAAACATGTGCTTTTGAGGATGCAGTCCGCAGGAAAGCAGAGAGGGCCAAATAGTCTGTGGCATTTGAAAGAGTTCCAGGAGGCCGTGAGAACCAGCATTACTTTTCGCCGCTGGCACCTTTGCTGTGGCAGGAAAACCTGGACGTTTGTCTTTTTTGCTCCGGAGGCTGCCGAAAGCGAAAACAGGTGCTTTTGAGGATGGAGTCCGCAGGAAAGCAGAGAGGGCCAAATTGTCTGTGGCATTTGAAAGAGTTCCAGGAGGCAGTGAGAACCAGCATTACTTTTTCCCGCTGGCACCTTTGCTGTGGCAGCAAAACCTGGACGTTTGTCTTTTTTGCTCCGGAGGCTGCCGAAAGCGAAAACAGGTGCTTTTGAGGATGGAGTCCGCAGGAAAGCAGAGAGTGCCAAATTGTCTGTGGCATTTGAAGAGGTTCCAGGAGGCAATGAGGACCAGCATCACTTTTCCCGGCTGGCACCTTTGCTGTGGCAGCAAAACCTGGACGTTTGTCTTTTTACCACCGGAGGGCGCAGAAAGTGAAAAAAGGCGCTTTTGAGGATGGAGTCCGCAGGAAAGCAGAGAGGGCCAAATAGTCTGTGGCATTTGAAAGAGTTCCATGAGGCCGTGAGAACCAGCATTACTTTTCCCCGCTGGCACCTTTGCTGTGGCAGCAAAAGCTGGACGTTTGTCTTTTTTGCTCCGGAGGCTGCCGAAAGCGAAAACAGGTGCTTTTGAGGATGGAGTCCGCAGGAAAGCAGAGAGGGCCAAATTGTCTGGGGCATTTGAAAGGGTTCCAGGAGGCAGTGAGAACCAGCATTACTTTTCCCCGCTGGCACCTTTGCTGTGGCAGGAAAACCTGGACGTTTGTCTTTTTTGCTCCGGAGGCTGCCGAAAGCGAAAACAGGTGCTTTTGAGGATGGAGTCCGCAGGAAAGCAGAGAGGGCCAAATTGTCTGGGGCATTTGAAAGGGTTCCAGGAGGCAGTGAGAACCAGCATTACTTTTCCCCGCTGGCACCTTTGCTGTGGCAGCAAAAGCTGGACGTTTGTCTTTTTTGCTCCGGAGGTTGCCGAAAGCGAAAACAGGTGCTTTTGAGGATGGAGTCCACAGGAAAGCAGAGAGGGCCAAATTGTCTGTGGCATTTGAAGAGGTTCCAGGAGGCAATGAGGACCAGCATCACTTTTCCCCGCTGGCATCTTTGCTGTGGCAGCAAAAGCTGGACGTTTGTCTTTTTACCACCGGAGGGCGTCGAAAGTGAAAAAAGGCGCTTTTGAGGATGGAGTCCGCAGGAAAGCAGAGAGGGCCAAATTGTCTGTGGCATTTGAAGAGGTTCCAGGAGGCAGTGAGAACCAGCATTACTTTTCCCCGCTGGCACCTTTGCTGTCGCAGCAAAAGCTGGACGTTTGTGTTTTTTGTTCTGGAGGCTGCCGAAAGCGAAAAAAGGTGATTTTGAGGATGGAGTCTGCAGGAAAGTAGAGAGGGCCAAATTGTCTGTGGCATTTGAAAGGGTTCCAGGAGGCAGTGAGAACCAGCATTACTTTTCCCGGCTGGCACCTTTGCTGTGGCAGCAAAAGCTGGACGTTTGTCGTTTTTGCTCCGGAGGCTGCTGCAAGCGAAAACAGGTGCTTTTGAGGATGGAGTCCGCAGGAAAGCAGAGAGGGCCAAATTGTCTGGGGCATTTGAAAGGGTTCCAGGAGGCAGTGAGAACCAGCATTACTTTTCCCCGCTGGCACCTTTGCTGTGGCAGCAAAAGCTGGACGTTTGTCTTTTTTGCACCTGAGGATGCCGAAAGCGAAAAAAGGTGCTTTTGAGGATGGAGTCCACAGGAAAGCAGAGAGGGCCAAATTGTCTGTGGCATTTGAAGAGGTTCCAGGAGGCAATGAGGACCAGCATCACTTTTCCCGGCTGGCACCTTTGCTGTGGCAGCAAAAGCAGGACGTTTGTCTTTTTACCACCGGAGGGCGCCGAAAGTGAAAAAAGGCGCTTTTGAGGATGGAGTCCGCAGGAAAGCAGAGAGGGCCAAATGGTCTGGGGCATTTAAAAGGGTTCCATGAGGAAGTGAGAACTAGCATTACTTTTCCCTGCTGGCACCTTTGCTGTGGCAGCAAAAGCTGGACGTTTGTCTTTTTTGCTCCTGAGGATGCCGAAAGCGAAAACAGGTGCTTTTGAGGATGGAGTCCACAGGAAAGCAGAGAGGGCCAAATTGTCTTTGGTATTTGAAAGAGTTCCAGGAGGCAGTGAGAACCAGCATTACTTTTCCCGGCAGGCACTTTTGCTGTGGCAGGAAAACCTGGACGTTTGTCTTTTTTGCTCCGGAGGCTGCCGAAAGCGAAAACAGGTGCTTTTGAGGATGGAGTCCGCAGGAAAGCAGAGAGGGCCAAATTGTCTGTGGCATTTGAAAGGGTTCCAGGAGGCAGTGAGAACCAGCATTACTTTTCCCCGCTGGCACCTTTGCTGTGGCAGCAAAAGCTGGACGTTTGTCTTTTTTGCTCCGGAGGCTGCCGAAAGCGAAAACAGGTGCTTTTGAGGATGGAGTCCGCAGAAAAGCAGAGAGGGCCAAATTGTCTGGGGCATTTGAAAGAGTTCCAGGAGGCAGTGAGAACCAGCATTACTTTTCCCGGCAGGCACCTTTGCTGTGGCAGCAAAACCTGGACGTTTGTCTTTTTTGCTCCGGAGGTTGCCGAAAGCGAAAACAGGTGCTTTTGAGGATGGAGTCCGCAGGAAAGCAGAGAGGGCCAAATAGTCTGTGGCATTTGAAAGAGTTCCAGGAGGCCGTGAGAACCAGCATTACTTTTCCCCGCTGGCACCTTTGCTGTGGCAGCAAAACCTGGACGTTTGTCTTTTTTGCTCCGGAGGCTGCCGAAAGCAAAAACAGGTGCTTTTGAGGATGGAGTCCGCAGGAAAGCAGAGAGGGCCAAATTGTCTGGGGCATTTGAAAGGGTTCCAGGAGGCAGTGAGAACCAGCATTACTTTTGCCCGCTGGCACCTTTGCTGTGGCAGCAAAACCTGGACGTTTGTCTTTTTTGCTCCGGAGGCTGCCGAAAGTGAAAACATGTGCTTTTGAGGATGCAGTCCGCAGGAAAGCAGAGAGGGCCAAATAGTCTGTGGCATTTGAAAGAGTTCCAGGAGGCCGTGAGAACCAGCATTACTTTTCGCCGCTGGCACCTTTGCTGTGGCAGGAAAACCTGGACGTTTGTCTTTTTTGCTCCGGAGGCTGCCGAAAGCGAAAACAGGTGCTTTTGAGGATGGAGTCCGCAGGAAAGCAGAGAGGGCCAAATTGTCTGTGGCATTTGAAAGAGTTCCAGGAGGCAGTGAGAACCAGCATTACTTTTTCCCGCTGGCACCTTTGCTGTGGCAGCAAAACCTGGACGTTTGTCTTTTTTGCTCCGGAGGCTGCCGAAAGCGAAAACAGGTGCTTTTGAGGATGGAGTCCGCAGGAAAGCAGAGAGTGCCAAATTGTCTGTGGCATTTGAAGAGGTTCCAGGAGGCAATGAGGACCAGCATCACTTTTCCCGGCTGGCACCTTTGCTGTGGCAGCAAAACCTGGACGTTTGTCTTTTTACCACCGGAGGGCGCAGAAAGTGAAAAAAGGCGCTTTTGAGGATGGAGTCCGCAGGAAAGCAGAGAGGGCCAAATAGTCTGTGGCATTTGAAAGAGTTCCATGAGGCCGTGAGAACCAGCATTACTTTTCCCCGCTGGCACCTTTGCTGTGGCAGCAAAAGCTGGACGTTTGTCTTTTTTGCTCCGGAGGCTGCCGAAAGCGAAAACAGGTGCTTTTGAGGATGGAGTCCGCAGGAAAGCAGAGAGGGCCAAATTGTCTGGGGCATTTGAAAGGGTTCCAGGAGGCAGTGAGAACCAGCATTACTTTTCCCCGCTGGCACCTTTGCTGTGGCAGGAAAACCTGGACGTTTGTCTTTTTTGCTCCGGAGGCTGCCGAAAGCGAAAACAGGTGCTTTTGAGGATGGAGTCCGCAGGAAAGCAGAGAGGGCCAAATTGTCTGTGGCATTTGAAAGGGTTCCAGGAGGCAGTGAGAACCAGCATTACTTTTCCCCGCTGGCACCTTTGCTGTGGCAGCAAAAGCTGGACGTTTGTCTTTTTTGCTCCGGAGGTTGCCGAAAGCGAAAACAGGTGCTTTTGAGGATGGAGTCCACAGGAAAGCAGAGAGGGCCAAATTGTCTGTGGCATTTGAAGAGGTTCCAGGAGGCAATGAGGACCAGCATCACTTTTCCCCGCTGGCACCTTTGCTGTGGCAGCAAAAGCTGGACGTTTGTCTTTTTACCACCGGAGGGCGTCGAAAGTGAAAAAAGGCGCTTTTGAGGATGGAGTCCGCAGGAAAGCAGAGAGGGCCAAATTGTCTGTGGCATTTGAAGAGGTTCCAGGAGGCAGTGAGAACCAGCATTACTTTTCCCCGCTGGCACCTTTGCTGTCGCAGCAAAAGCTGGACGTTTGTGTTTTTTGTTCTGGAGGCTGCCGAAAGCGAAAAAAGGTGATTTTGAGGATGGAGTCTGCAGGAAAGTAGAGAGGGCCAAATTGTCTGTGGCATTTGAAAGGGTTCCAGGAGGCAGTGAGAACCAGCATTACTTTTCCCGGCTGGCACCTTTGCTGTGGCAGCAAAAGCTGGACGTTTTTCGTTTTTGCTCCGGAGGCTGCTGCAAGCGAAAACAGGTGCTTTTGAGGATGGAGTCCGCAGGAAAGCAGAGAGGGCCAAATTGTCTGGGGCATTTGAAAGGGTTCCAGGAGGCAGTGAGAACCAGCATTACTTTTCCCCGCTGGCACCTTTGCTGTGGCAGCAAAAGCTGGACGTTTGTCTTTTTTGCACCTGAGGATGCCGAAAGCGAAAAAAGGTGCTTTTGAGGATGGAGTCCACAGGAAAGCAGAGAGGGCCAAATTGTCTGTGGCATTTGAAGAGGTTCCAGGAGGCAATGAGGACCAGCATCACTTTTCCCGGCTGGCACCTTTGCTGTGGCAGCAAAAGCAGGACGTTTGTCTTTTTACCACCGGAGGGCGCCGAAAGTGAAAAAAGGCGCTTTTGAGGATGGAGTCCGCAGGAAAGCAGAGAGGGCCAAATGGTCTGGGGCATTTAAAAGGGTTCCATGAGGAAGTGAGAACTAGCATTACTTTTCCCTGCTGGCACCTTTGCTGTGGCAGCAAAAGCTGGACGTTTGTCTTTTTTGCTCCTGAGGATGCCGAAAGCGAAAACAGGTGCTTTTGAGGATGGAGTCCACAGGAAAGCAGAGAGGGCCAAATTGTCTTTGGTATTTGAAAGAGTTCCAGGAGGCAGTGAGAACCAGCATTACTTTTCCCGGCAGGCACTTTTGCTGTGGCAGGAAAACCTGGACGTTTGTCTTTTTTGCTCCGGAGGCTGCCGAAAGCGAAAACAGGTGCTTTTGAGGATGGAGTCCGCAGGAAAGCAGAGAGGGCCAAATTGTCTGTGGCATTTGAAAGGGTTCCAGGAGGCAGTGAGAACCAGCATTACTTTTCCCCGCTGGCACCTTTGCTGTGGCAGCAAAAGCTGGACGTTTGTCTTTTTTGCTCCGGAGGCTGCCGAAAGCGAAAACAGGTGCTTTTGAGGATGGAGTCTGCAGGAAAGCAGAGAGGGCCAAATAGTCTGTGGCATTTGAAAGAGTTCCAGGAGGCCGTGAGAACCAGCATTACTTTTCCCCGCTGGCACCTTTGCTGTGGCAGCAAAAGCTGGACGTTTGTCTTTTTTGCTCCGGAGGCTGCCGAAAGCGAAAACAGGTGCTTTTGAGGATGGAGTCCGCAGGAAAGCAGAGAGGGCCAAATTGTCTGTGGCATTTGAAGAGGTTCCAGGAGGCAGTGAGAACCAGCATTACTTTTCCCCGCTGGCGCCTTTGCTGTGGCAGCAAAAGCTGGACGTTTGTCTTTTTACCACCGGAGGGCGCCGAAATTAAAAAAAGGCGCTTTTGAGGATGGAGTCCGCAGGAAAGCAGAGAGGGCCAAATGGTCTGGGGCATTTGAAGGGGTTCCAGGAGGCAGTGAGAACCAGCATTACTTTTCCCGGCTGGCACCTTTGCTGTGGCAGCAAAAGCTGGACGTTTGTCTTTTTTGCTCCGGAGGTTGCCGAAAGCGAAAATAGGTGCTTTTGAAAATGGAGTCCGCAGGAAACCAGAGAGGGCCAAATTGTCTGTGGCATTTGAAGAGGTTCCAGGAGGCAGTGAGAACCAGCATTACTTTTCCCCGCTGGCACCTTTGCTGTGGCAGCAAATCCTGGACGTTTGTCTTTTTTGCTCCGGAGGTTGCCGAAAGCGAAAACAGGTGCTTTTGAGGATGGAGTCCGCAGGAAAGCAGAGAGGGCCAAATTGTCTGTGGCATTTGAAAGAGTTCCAGGAGGCAGTGAGAACCAGCATTACTTTTCCCCGCTGGCACCTTTGCTGTGGCAGCAAAAGCTGGACGTTTGTCTTTTTTGCTCCGGAGGCTGCCGAAAGCGAAAAAAGGTGCTTTTGAGGATGGAGTCCGCAGGAAAGCAGAGAGGGCCAAATTGTCTGTGGCATTTGAAGAGGTTCCAGGAGGCAGTGAGAACCAGCATTACTTTTCGCCGCTGGCACCTTTGCTGTGGCAGCAAATCCTGGACGTTTGTCTTTTTTGCTCCGGAGTTTGCCGAAAGCGAAAACAGGTGCTTTTGAGGATGGAGTCCGCAGGAAAGCAGAGAGGGCCAAATTGTCTGTGGCATTTGAAAGAGTTCCAGGAGGCAGTGAGAACCAGCATTACTTTTTGCCGCTGGCACCTTTGCTGTGGCAGCAAAAGCTGGACGTTTGTCTCTTTTGCTCTGGAGGATGCCGAAAGCGAAAAAAGGTGCTTTTGAGGATGGAGTCCGCAGGAAAGTAGAGAGGGCCAAATTGTCTGGGGCATTTGAAAGGGTTCCAGGAGGCAGTGAGAACCAGCATTACTTTTCCCCGCTGGCACCTTTGCTGTGGCAGCAAAAGCTGGACGTTTGTCTTTTTTGCTCCGGAGGCTGCCGAAAGCGAAAACAGGTGCTTTTGAGGATGGAGTCCGCAGGAAAGCAGAGAGGGCCAAATTGTCTGGGGCATTTGAAAGGTTTCCAGGAGGCAGTGAGAACCAGCATTACTTTTCCCCGCTGGCACCTTTGCTGTGGCAGCAAAAGCTGGACGTTTGTCTTTTTTGCTCCGGAGGTTGTCGAAAGCGAAAACAGGTGCTTTTGAGGATGGAGTCCACAGGAAAGCAGAGAGGGCCAAATTGTCTGTGGCATTTGAAGAGGTTCCAGGAGGCAATGAGGACCAGCATCACTTTTCCCGGCTGGCACCTTTGCTGTGGCAGCAAAACCTGGACGTTTGTCTTTTTTGCTCCGGAGGCTGCCGAAAGCGAAAACAGGTGCTTTTGAGGATGGAGTCCGCAGGAAAGCAGAGAGGGCCAAATGGTCTGGGGCATTTGAAAGGGTTCCAGGAGGAAGTGAGAACCAGCATTACTTTTCCCGGCTGGCACCTTTGCTGTGGCAGCAAAAGCTGGACGTTTGTCTTTTTTGCTCCTGAGGATGCCGAAAGCGAAAACAGGTGCTTTTGAGGATGGAGTCCAAAGGAAAGCAGAGAGGGCCAAATTGTCTTTGGTATTTGAAAGAGTTCCAGGAGGCAGTGAGAACCAGCATTACTTTTCCCGGCAGGCACTTTTGCTGTGGCAGGAAAACCTGGACGTTTGTCGTTTTTGCTCCGGAGGCTGCCGAAATCGAAAACAGGTGCTTTTGAGGATGGAGTCCGCAGGAAAGCAGAGAGGGCCAAATAGTCTGTGGCATTTGAAAGGGTTCCAGGAGGCAGTGAGAACCAGCATTACTTTTCCAGGCTGGCACCTTTGCTGTGGCAGCAAAAGCTGGACGTTTGTGTTTTTTGCTCCGGAGGCTGCCGAAAGCGAAAACAGGTGCTTTTGAGGATGGAGTCTGCAGGAAAGCAGAGAGGGCCAAATAGTCTGTGGCATTTGAAAGAGTTCCAGGAGGCCGTGAGAACCAGCATTACTTTTCCCCGCTGGCACCTTTGCTGTGGCAGCAAAACCTGGACGTTTGTCTTTTTTGTTCTGGAGGCTGCCGAAAGCAAAAAAAGGTGATTTTGAGGATGGAGTCTGCAGGAAAGTAGAGAGGGCCAAATTGTCTGTGGCATTTGAAAGGGTTCCAGGAGGCAGTGAGAACCAGCATTACTTTTCCCCGCTGGCACCTTTGCTGTGGCAGCAAAAGCTGGACGTTTGTCTTTTTTGCTCCGGAGGCTGCCGAAAGCGAAAACAGGTGCTTTTGAGGATGGAGTCCGCAGGAAAGCAGAGAGGGCCAAATAGTCTGTGGCATTTGAAAGAGTTCCAGGAGGCCGTGAGAACCAGCATTACTTTTCCCCGCTGGCACCTTTGCTGTGGCAGCAAAAGCTGGACGTTTGTCTTTTTTGCTCCGGAGGCTGCCGAAAGCGAAAACAGGTGCTTTTGAGGATGGAGTCCGCAGGAAAGCAGAGAGGGCCAAATTGTCTGTGGCATTTGAAGAGGTTCCAGGAGGAAGTGAGAACCAGCATTACTTTTCCCCGCTGGCGCCTTTGCTGTGGCAGCAAAAGCTGGACGTTTGTCTTTTTACCACCGGAGGGCGCCGAAAGTGAAAAAAGGCGCTTTTGAGGATGGAGTCCGCAGGAAAGCAGAGAGGGCCAAATGGTCTGGGGCATTTGAAGGGGTTCCAGGAGGCAGTGAGAACCAGCATTACTTTTCCCGGCTGGCACCTTTGCTGTGGCAGCAAAAGCTGGACGTTTGTCTTTTTTGCTCCGGAGGTTGCCGAAAGCGAAAATAGGTGCTTTTGAAAATGGAGTCCGCAGGAAACCAGAGAGGGCCAAATTGTCTGTGGCATTTGAAGAGGTTCCAGGAGGCAGTGAGAACCAGCATTACTTTTCGCCGCTGGCACCTTTGCTGTGGCAGCAAAACCTGGACGTTTGTCGTTTTTGCTCCTGAGGATGCCGAAAGCGAAAACAGGTGCTTTTGAGGATGGAGTCCGCAGGAAAGCAGAGAGGGCCAAATTGTCTGTGGCATTTGAAAGAGTTCCAGGAGGCAGTGAGAACCAGCATTACTTTTCCCCGCTGGCACCTTTGCTGTGGCAGCAAAAGCTGGACGTTTGTCTTTTTTGCTCCGGAGGCTGCCGAAAGCGAAAAAAGGTGCTTTTGAGGATGGAGTCCGCAGGAAAGCAGAGAGGGCCAAATTGTCTGTGGCATTTGAAGAGGTTCCAGGAGGCAGTGAGAACCAGCATTACTTTTCGCCGCTGGCACCTTTGCTGTGGCAGCAAATCCTGGACGTTTGTCTTTTTTGCTCCGGAGTTTGCCGAAAGCGAAAACAGGTGCTTTTGAGGATGGAGTCCGCAGGAAAGCAGAGAGGGCCAAATTGTCTGTGGCATTTGAAAGAGTTCCAGGAGGCAGTGAGAACCAGCATTACTTTTCGCCGCTGGCACCTTTGCTGTGGCAGCAAAAGCTGGACGTTTGTCTCTTTTGCTCTGGAGGATGCCGAAAGCGAAAAAAGGTGCTTTTGAGGATGGAGTCCGCAGGAAAGTAGAGAGGGCCAAATTGTCTTTGGTATTTGAAAGAGTTCCAGGAGGCAGTGAGAACCAGCATTACTTTTCCCGGCAGGCACTTTTGCTGTGGCAGGAAAACCTGGACGTTTGTCTTTTTTGCTCCGGAGGCTGCCGAAAGCGAAAACAGGTGCTTTTGAGGATGGAGTCCGCAGGAAAGCAGAGAGGGCCAAATTGTCTGTGGCATTTGAAAGGGTTCCAGGAGGCAGTGAGAACCAGCATTACTTTTCCCCGCTGGCACCTTTGCTGTGGCAGCAAAAGCTGGACGTTTGTCTTTTTTGCTCCGGAGGCTGCCGAAAGCGAAAACAGGTGCTTTTGAGGATGGAGTCTGCAGGAAAGCAGAGAGGGCCAAATAGTCTGTGGCATTTGAAAGAGTTCCAGGAGGCCGTGAGAACCAGCATTACTTTTCCCCGCTGGCACCTTTGCTGTGGCAGCAAAACCTGGACGTTTGTCTTTTTTGCTCCGGAGGCTGCCGAAAGCGAAAACAGGTGCTTTTGAGGATGGAGTCCGCAGGAAAGCAGAGAGGGCCAAATTGTCTGTGGCATTTGAAGAGGTTCCAGGAGGCAGTGAGAACCAGCATTACTTTTCCCCGCTGGCGCCTTTGCTGTGGCAGCAAAAGCTGGACGTTTGTCTTTTTACCACCGGAGGGCGACGAAAGTGAAAAAAGGCGCTTTTGAGGATGCAGTCCGCAGGAAAGCAGAGAGGGCCAAATGGTCTGGGGCATTTGAAGGGGTTCCAGGAGGCAGTGAGAACCAGCATTACTTTTCCCGGCTGGCACCTTTGCTGTGGCAGCAAAAGCTGGACGTTTGTCTTTTTTGCTCCGGAGGTTGCCGAAAGCGAAAATAGGTGCTTTTGAAAATGGAGTCCGCAGGAAACCAGAGAGGGCCAAATTGTCTGTGGCATTTGAAGAGGTTCCAGGAGGCAGTGAGAACCAGCATTACTTTTCGCCGCTGGCACCTTTGCTGTGGCAGCAAATCCTGGACGTTTGTCTTTTTTGCTCCGGAGGTTGCCGAAAGCGAAAACAGGTGCTTTTGAGGATGGAGTCCGCAGGAAAGCAGAGAGGGCCAAATTGTCTGTGGCATTTGAAAGAGTTCCAGGAGGCAGTGAGAACCAGCATTACTTTTCCCCGCTGGCACCTTTGCTGTGGCAGCAAAAGCTGGACGTTTGTCTTTTTTGCTCCGGAGGCTGCCGAAAGCGAAAAAAGGTGCTTTTGAGGATGGAGTCCGCAGGAAAGCAGAGAGGGCCAAATTGTCTGTGGCATTTGAAGAGGTTCCAGGAGGCAGTGAGAACCAGCATTACTTTTCGCCGCTGGCACCTTTGCTGTGGCAGCAAATCCTGGACGTTTGTCTTTTTTGCACCTGAGGATGCCGAAAGCGAAAAAAGGTGCTTTTGAGGATGGAGTCCACAGGAAAGCAGAGAGGGCCAAATTGTCTGTGGCATTTGAAGAGGTTCCAGGAGGCAATGAGGACCAGCATCACTTTTCCCGGCTGGCACCTTTGCTGTGGCAGCAAAAGCAGGACGTTTGTCTTTTTACCACCGGAGGGCGCCGAAAGTGAAAAAAGGCGCTTTTGAGGATGGAGTCCGCAGGAAAGCAGAGAGGGCCAAATGGTCTGGGGCATTTAAAAGGGTTCCATGAGGAAGTGAGAACTAGCATTACTTTTCCCTGCTGGCACCTTTGCTGTGGCAGCAAAAGCTGGACGTTTGTCTTTTTTGCTCCTGAGGATGCCGAAAGCGAAAACAGGTGCTTTTGAGGATGGAGTCCACAGGAAAGCAGAGAGGGCCAAATTGTCTTTGGTATTTGAAAGAGTTCCAGGAGGCAGTGAGAACCAGCATTACTTTTCCCGGCAGGCACTTTTGCTGTGGCAGGAAAACCTGGACGTTTGTCTTTTTTGCTCCGGAGGCTGCCGAAAGCGAAAACAGGTGCTTTTGAGGATGGAGTCCGCAGGAAAGCAGAGAGGGCCAAATTGTCTGTGGCATTTGAAAGGGTTCCAGGAGGCAGTGAGAACCAGTATTACTTTTCCCCGCTGGCACCTTTGCTGTGGCAGCAAAAGCTGGACGTTTGTCTTTTTTGCTCCGGAGGCTGCCGAAAGCGAAAACAGGTGCTTTTGAGGATGGAGTCTGCAGGAAAGCAGAGAGGGCCAAATAGTCTGTGGCATTTGAAAGAGTTCCAGGAGGCCGTGAGAACCAGCATTACTTTTCCCCGCTGGCACCTTTGCTGTGGCAGCAAAAGCTGGACGTTTGTCTTTTTTGCTCCGGAGGCTGCCGAAAGCGAAAACAGGTGCTTTTGAGGATGGAGTCCGCAGGAAAGCAGAGAGGGCCAAATTGTCTGTGGCATTTGAAGAGGTTCCAGGAGGCAGTGAGAACCAGCATTACTTTTCCCCGCTGGCGCCTTTGCTGTGGCAGCAAAAGCTGGACGTTTGTCTTTTTACCACCGGAGGGCGCCGAAAGTGAAAAAAGGCGCTTTTGAGGATGGAGTCCGCAGGAAAGCAGAGAGGGCCAAATGGTCTGGGGCATTTGAAGGGGTTCCAGGAGGCAGTGAGAACCAGCATTACTTTTCCCGGCTGGCACCTTTGCTGTGGCAGCAAAAGCTGGACGTTTGTCTTTTTTGCTCCGGAGGTTGCCGAAAGCGAAAATAGGTGCTTTTGAAATGGAGTCCGCAGGAAACCAGAGAGGGCCAAATTGTCTGTGGCATTTGAAGAGGTTCCAGGAGGCAGTGAGAACCAGCATTACTTTTCCCCGCTGGCACCTTTGCTGTGGCAGCAAATCCTGGACGTTTGTCTTTTTTGCTCCGGAGGTTGCCGAAAGCGAAAACAGGTGCTTTTGAGGATGGAGTCCGCAGGAAAGCAGAGAGGGCCAAATTGTCTGTGGCATTTGAAAGAGTTCCAGGAGGCAGTGAGAACCAGCATTACTTTTCCCCGCTGGCACCTTTGCTGTGGCAGCAAAAGCTGGACGTTTGTCTTTTTTGCTCCGGAGGCTGCCGAAAGCGAAAAAAGGTGCTTTTGAGGATGGAGTCCGCAGGAAAGCAGAGAGGGCCAAATTGTCTGTGGCATTTGAAGAGGTTCCAGGAGGCAGTGAGAACCAGCATTACTTTTCGCCGCTGGCACCTTTGCTGTGGCAGCAAATCCTGGACGTTTGTCTTTTTTGCTCCGGAGTTTGCCGAAAGCGAAAACAGGTGCTTTTGAGGATGGAGTCCGCAGGAAAGCAGAGAGGGCCAAATTGTCTGTGGCATTTGAAAGAGTTCCAGGAGGCAGTGAGAACCAGCATTACTTTTTGCCGCTGGCACCTTTGCTGTGGCAGCAAAAGCTGGACGTTTGTCTCTTTTGCTCTGGAGGATGCCGAAAGCGAAAAAAGGTGCTTTTGAGGATGGAGTCCGCAGGAAAGTAGAGAGGGCCAAATTGTCTGGGGCATTTGAAAGGGTTCCAGGAGGCAGTGAGAACCAGCATTACTTTTCCCCGCTGGCACCTTTGCTGTGGCAGCAAAAGCTGGACGTTTGTCTTTTTTGCT